>NW_027183618.1:0-172375 GCF_041296385.1 Aphelocoma coerulescens
TGTGGCATTGGGGGGGTACTGGGGTGGCATTGGGGGGTACTGGGGGGGTACTGGGGGGTACTGGGGGTACTGGGGTGGCACTGGGATGGTACTGGGGTGGTACTGGGGTGGCACTGGAGTGGCACTGGGATGGTACTGGGGTGGCACTGATGGCACTGCTGTGGCATTGGGGGGGTACTGGGGGCACTGGGGGGTACTGGGGTGGTACTGGTGGTGCTGGCGTGGTACTGGTGTGGTATTGGGGGGGTACTGGGGGGGTACTGGTGGTACTGGTGTGGTATTGGCGGGGTACTGGGGGCACTGGGGGGGTACTGGTGGCACTGGTGTGGTATTGGGGGGTACTGGGGGCACTGGGGGGGTACTGGTGGTACTGGTGGTACTGGTGTGGTATTGGGGGGGTACTGGGGGCACTGGGGGGTACTGGTGTGGTACTGGGGGGGTACTGGTGGTACTGGTGTGGTATTGGGGGGTACTGGGGGCACTGGGGGGTACTGGTGTGGTACTGGGGGGGTACTGGTGGTACTGGTGTGGTATTGGGGTACTGGGGGCACTGGGGGGGTACTGGGGTGGTACTGGGGGGGTACTGGTGGTACTGGTGTGGTATTGGGGGTGGTACTGGTGACACTGGGGTGGCACTGGGGTGGCACTGATGGCATTGGGATGGCACTGGGGTGGCACTGGCAGGGGTGGCACTGATGGCACTGGGGTGGCACTGGCGTGGTACTGGGATGGCACTGGGGTGGCACTGGAGTGGCACTGGTGATGGTGGTGGCACTGGAGTGGTACTGGGATGGCACTGGGATGGCACTGGGGTGGCACTGGGGTGGCACTGGGATGGCACTGGGATGGCACTGGGGTGGCACTGGGATGGCACTGGGATGGCACTGGTGGCACTGGGGTGGCACTGGGATGGCACTGGGATGGCACTGGGGTGGCACTGAAGGCACTGGGATGGCACTGGGATGGCACTGGTGGCACTGGCGCTGGTGGCACTGGGGAGGGTTTGTCACACGGGTGGCACCCTGGGGTGGCACCTTGGGGTCCCTGGGGTGGCACTTTTGGGGTGGCACCTTGGGGTCCCTGGGGTGGCACCTTGGGGTGGCACTTTGGGGTCCCTGGGTGGCACTTTGGGGTCCCTGGGGGTGGCACCTTGGGGTCCCTGGGGTGGCACTTTGGGGTCCCTGGGTGGCACTTTGGGGTCCCTGGGGTGGCACTTTGGGGTCCCCGGGGTGGCACCTTGGGGTCCCTGGGTGGCACTTTGGGGTCCCTGGGGTGGCACCTTGGGGTCCCCGGGGTGGCACCTTGGGGTCCCTGGGTGGCACTTTGGGGTCCCTGGGGGTGGCACCTTGGGGTCCCTGGGGTGGCACCTTGGGGTGGCACTTGGGGTCCCTGGGGTGGCACCTTGGGGTGGCACTTTGGGGTCCCTGGGGTGGCACCTTGGGGTGGGGGCTCTGTGGTGGCACCTTGGGGTCCCTGGGGTGGCACTTTGGGGTCCCTGGGGTGGCACCTTGGGGTCCCTGGGGTGGCACCTTGGGGTCCCCGGGGTGGCACTTTGGGGTCCCTGGGGTGGCACTTTGGGGTCCCTGGGGTGGCACTTTGGGGTCCCCGGGGTGGCACTTTGGGGTCCCTGGGGTGGCACCTTGGGGTCCCGGGGTGGCACCTTGGGGTGGGGGCTCTGTGGTGGCACCTTGGGGTCCCTGGGTGGCATTTTGGGGTCCCTGGGGTGGCACCTTGGGGTGGCACCTTGGGGTGGCACTTTGGGGTCCCTGAGGTGGCACCTTGGGGTCCTGGGGTGGCACTTTGGGGTCCCTGGGGTGGCACCCTGGGCTGGGCTGGGGTGGGGTTGCAGGCCCAGCGGCTCGGGCTGGAGTGACCAGTAAAACCAGTATGGGGTGGCACTGGTGGCACTGGGGAGGGGTCTGCCACAGCCCCCTGGACGGGGGGGTGGGGGGCTGGAACTGGGAGCACTGGTGGCACTGGTGGCACTGGGGACACTGGGGACACTGGGGCGGGCGCTGGCTCAGACTGGTCTGCACCGCCCCATACTGGTCCGTACTGGTCTGTACTGGTCCATACTGGCCCATACTGGTCTGTATTTACCCATACTGGCCCATACTGGTCTGTATTTACCCATACTGGTCCGTACTGGCCCACACTGGTCTGTATTTACCCATACTGGTCCATACTGGTTCACACGAGTCCGTAGTGCCCCATATTGGTCCATACTGGTCCATGCTGGCCCATACTGGTCTATATTTACCCGTACTGGTCCATACTGGCTCATACTGGTCCATGCTGGCCCATACTGGTCCATACTGGTCTGTATTTACCCGTACTGGTCATACTGGCTCATACTGTCATACTGGTCTGTATTTACCCGTACTGGTCCATACTGGCTCATACTGGTCCATACTGGCCCATACTGGTCCATACTGGTCTGTATTTACCCGTACTGGTCCATACTGGCTCATACTGGTCCATACTGGCCCATACTGGTCCATACTGGTCTGTATTTACCCGTACTGGTCCATACTGGCCCATACTGGCCCATACTGTCTGTATTTACCCGTACTGGCCCATACTGGTTCATACTGGTCCATACTGGTCTGTATTTACTGTACTGGTCCATACTGGCTCATACTGGTCCATACTGGCTCATACTGGTCCATACTGGTCTGTATTTACCCGTACTGATCCATGCTGGCCCATACTGGTCTATACTGGCCCATACTGGTCTATACTGGTCTGTATTTACCCATACTGGTCCGTACTGGTTCATACTGGTCCATACTGGTCTGTATTTACCGTACTGGTCCATACTGGCTCATACTGGTCCATACTGGCCCATACTGGTCCATACTGGTCTGTATTTACCTTTACTGGTCCATACTGGCTCATACTGGTCCATGCTGGCCCATACTGGTCTGTATTTACCCGTACTGGTCCATACTGGCCCATACTGGTCCATACTGGTCTGTATTTACCCGTACTGGTCCATACGGGTTCATACTGGCCCATACTGGCCCATACTGGTCTGTATTACCTGTACTGGTCCATACTGGTCTGTATTTACCTGTAATGGTCCATACTGGCTCATACTGGTCCATACTGGCTCATACTGGTCTATACTGGTCTGTATTTACCCATACTGGCCCATACTGGCTCATACTGGTCTGTATTTACCCCTACTGGTCCATACTGGCTCATACTGGTCCATGCTGGCCCATACTGGTCCATACTGGTCTGTATTTACCCATACTGGTCCATACTGGCCCGTACTGGTCCATACTGGTCCATACTGGTCCATACTGGTTCACACAGGTCTGTAGTGCCCCACACTGGTCCATACTGGTCTGTATTTACCTGTACTGGTCCATACTGGTTCATACTGGTTCACACAAGTCTGTAGTGCCCCATACTGGCCCATACTGGTCTGTATCTACCTGTACTGGTCCACACTGGTCCATACTGGTTCACACGGGTCCGTAGTGCCTCATACTGGCCCATACTGGCCCATACTGGTCTGTATTTACCTGTACTGGTCCATACTGGTCTGTATTTACCCATACTGGTCCATACTGGTCCATACTGGTTCACACGGGTCCATACTGGCCCATACTGGTCTCTGCTGGCCCATACTGGTCCATACTGGTCTGTATCTACCCGTACTGGTGCATACTGGTCCATACTGGTTCACACAAGTCTGTAGTGCCCCATACTGGCCCATACTGGTCTGTATCTACCTGTACTGGTCCATACTGGTCCATACTGGTTCACACGGGTCCATAGTGCCCCATACTGGTCTCTGCTGGCCCATACTGGTCCATACTGGTCTGCACTGCCCTGTACTGGCCCATACTGGTTAACACAGGTCCATAGTGCCCCATACTGGTCCATACTGGCCCATACTGGTCCATATTGGCCCATACTGGTCTATGCTGGCCCATACTGGTCTGTATCTACCCGTACTGGTCCATGCTGGCCCATACTGGTTCACACGGATCCGTAGTGCCCCATACTGGTCCATGCTGGCCCATACTGGTCCATACTGGCCCATACTGGTCCATATTGGCCCATACTGGTCTATGCTGGCCCATACTGGTCTGTATCTACCCGTACTGGTGCATACTGGCCCATACTGGTTCACACAGGTCCGTAGTGTCCCATACTGGTCCATACTGGTGCACACTGCCCCACACTGTCCCATACTGGTCCATACTGGTCTGTACTGGTCTGTATTTACCAATACTGGTCCATACTGGTCCATACTGGCCCACACAGGTCTGTAGTGCCCCATACTGCCGTAGTCGTCCATACCGCCCCACACTGTCCCGTACTGGTCCGTACTGGTCCGTACTGGTCTGTATTGGTCTGTATTTACCAGTACTGGTCCATACTGGTCCATACTGGTCCATACTGGTCCATACTGGCCCACACAGGTCTGTAGTGCCCCATACTGCCGTAGTCGTCCATACCGCCCCACACTGTCCCGTACTGGTCCGTACTGGTCCGTACTGGTCTGTATTGGTCTGTATTTACCAGTACTGGTCCATACTGGTCCATACTGGTCCATACTGGCCCACACAGGTCTGTAGTGCCCCATACTGCCGTAGTCGTCCATACCGCCCCACACTGTCCCGTACTGGTCCGTACTGGTCCGTACTGGTCTGTATTTACCCGTACTGGTCCATACTGGCCCATACTGGTCCATACTGGTCCATACTGGTCCGTACTGGTGGCCCCGCGCGCGCCCCCCCCGCCCCAAGCCCCGCCCTCCCTCAAGCCCCGCCCCCACTCCGCGCTCCCATTGGCCCATTTCCTCGTGACGTCACAAAACCACGCCCCTCCACCAGCAGCTGACGGCGCTGCCGTTGAGGTCCCCGCCCCAATCCCGAAACGCCGCCTCCCATTGGCTGCCTCACCCTTCGCTCCTCCCTCCTCGCCCTCTCATTGGCCGCCTCCCCTCCCGCCCCGCCTCCCGCGCGCGCTGATTGGCTGCGACCCTGAGGGGAGGCCGTGAGGGCGGCCAAGATGGCGGCGGGGTGAGGCGGCGGCGATGGCGGCGATGTCCGGGGCGGAGGAGCGCGATGCCGGCGGCGGCCCCGCCGCCCCCGCCGCTCCTTCCGCCGCCCCGCCCGGCCCCGCGGTTCCGGCGGCGGTGGGGAGCGAAAGCGGCGGCGCCGAAGAAGCGGCGGCGCTGCTGCTGGAGGCGGGCGCCGACCCCGACGCGCCGCCCAAGAAGCGGCTGAGGGCGGCCGGGAGCGGCCCCGGCGGGGCTGAGGGGGCGGCGGGCAGCGTGAAGCTGGAGGAGCGCCTCTACTCCGTGCTCTGCTGCACCGTGTGCCTCGATTTGCCCAAGGCTTCCGTCTATCAGGTACGGGCAGCCCTCGGGGACACGGGGACGACGCCGCGGTGGCACCGGGACATGCCCGTGGTGGCACCGGGACACCCCCGTGGGGACAGGGAAACCCCTTTGGGGACAGGGACACCCCCTGGGGGACACTGGGACACCCCCCTGGGGACAGGGACACCTTTGGGGGACATTGGGACCCCCTTGGGGACACCGGGACACCCCATGGTGGCACCGTCACACCCCCGTGGGGACAGGGACACCCCCTGGGGACACCGGGACACCCCCTTTGGGGACAATGGGACACCCCATGGTGGCAAGGACCCTTTTGGGGACATTGGGACCCCCTTGGGGACAGGGACACCCCTGAGGACACCGGGACACCCCCCTGGGGATAGGGACCCCTTTAGGGACACAGGGACACCCCCGTGGGGACAGGGACACCCCTTTGGGGACACCGGGACACCCCACGGTGGCAGGGACCCTTTGGGGGACACTGGGACACCCTTTGGGGACAGGGACACCCCTCTGGGGACACCGGGACACCTTTGGGGACACCGGGACACCCCTTAGGGGGACACTGGGACACCCCTTTAGGGACAGGGACCCTTTTGGGGACACTGGGACACCCCATGGTGGCACCGTCACACCCCCCTGGGGACACCGGGACACCCCTTTGGGGACAGGGACACCCTTTTGGGGACACTGGGACACCCCTTGGGGACAGGGACACCCCTTTGGGGACACCGGGACACCCCATGGTGGCAGGGACCCTTTGGGGACAGGGACACCCTTTTGGGACACCAGGACCCCTTTGGGGACACCAGGACACCCCATGGTGGCAGGGACCCTTTGGGGACATTGGGACCCCCTTGGGGACACAGGGACACCCCTTTAGGGACAGGGACCCTTTTGGGGACACCGGGACACCCCTTGGGGACACTGGGACACCCTTTGGGGACAGGGACCCCTTTGGGGAGACAGGGACACCCCTGTGGAGACAGGGACACCCCTTTGGGGACACCGGGACACCCCACGGTGGCAGGGACCCCTTTGGGGGACACTGGGACCCCTCTGGGGACACCGGGACACCCCTTTGGGGACAGGGACCCTTTTGGGGACACCGGGACACCCCATGGTGGCACCGTCACACCCCCCTGGGGACACCGGGACACCCCTTTGGGGACAGGGACACCCTTTTGGGGACATTGGGACCCCCTTGGGGACAGGGACACCCCTTTGGGGACACCAGGACACCCCTTTGGGGGACACTGGGACCCCTTTGGGGACATTGGGACCCCCTTGGGGACACCGGGACACCCCTTTGGGGACACCGGGACACCCCATGGTGGCAGGGACCCTTTGGGGACAGGGACACCTTTTTGGGGACACCGGGACACCTTTGGGGACATTGGGACCCCTTTTGGGACACCAGGACCCCTTTGGGGACACCAGGACACCCCATGGTGGCAGGGACCCTTTGGGGACATTGGGACCCCCTTGGGGACACAGGGACACCCCTTTAGGGACAGGGACCCTTTTGGGGACACCGGGACACCCCTTGGGGACACTGGGACACCCTTTGGGGACAGGGACCCCTTTGGGGATACAGGGACACCCCTGTGGAGACAGGGACACCCCTTTGGGGACACCGGGACACCCCACGGTGGCAGGGACCCCTTTGGGGGACACTGGGACCCCTCTGGGGACACCGGGACACCCCTTTGGGGACAGGGACCCTTTTGGGGACACCGGGACACCCCATGGTGGCACCGTCACACCCCCCTGGGGACACCGGGACACCCCTTTGGGGACAGGGACACCCTTTTGGGGACATTGGGACCCCCTTGGGGACAGGGACACCCCTTTGGGGACACCAGGACACCCCTTTGGGGGACACTGGGACCCCTTTGGGGACATTGGGACCCCCTTGGGGACACCGGGACACCCCTTTGGGGACACCGGGACACCCCATGGTGGCAGGGACCCTTTGGGGACAGGGACACCTTTTTGGGGACACCGGGACACCTTTGGGGACATTGGGACCCCTTTTGGGACACCAGGACCCCTTTGGGGACACCAGGACACCCCATGGTGGCAGGGACCCTTTGGGGACATTGGGACCCCCTTGGGGACACAGGGACACCCCTTTAGGGACAGGGACCCTTTTGGGGACACCGGGACACCCCTTGGGGACACTGGGACACCCTTTGGGGACAGGGACCCCTTTGGGGATACAGGGACACCCCTGTGGAGACAGGGACACCCCTTTGGGGACACCGGGACACCCCACGGTGGCAGGGACCCCTTTGGGGATACTGGGACCCCTCTGGGGACAGGGACACCCCTTTGGGGACACGGACCCTTTTGGGGACATTGGGACCCCCTTGGGGACACCGGGACACCCCTTTGGGGACACCATCACACCCCCCTGGGGACAGGGACACCTCTTTGGGGACACCAGGACACCCCTTTAGGGACAGGGACCCTTTTGGGGACAGGGACACCCTTTTGGGGACACTGGGACACCCCCCTGGGGACACTGGGACACCCCTTTTGGGACAGCGGGACACCTTGGGGACAGCGGGACACCTTTGGGGGCACCAGGACACCCCTTTGGGGACAGGGACACCCGCCTGGGGACAGGGACCCCTTTGGGGACATTGGGACACCCTTTGGAGACAGGGACCCTTTTGGGGATACTGGGACACCCCTTGGGGACACCGGGACACCCCTTTAGGGACAGGGACCCCTTTGGGGACACTGGGACACCCCATGGTGGCACCATCACACCCCACTGGGGACACCGGGACACCCCTTTGGGGACAGGGACCCTTTTGGGGACATTGGGACCCCCTTGGGGACAGTGGGACACCCCATGGTGGCAGGGACCCTTTGGGGGACATTGGGACCCCCTTGGGGACACCGGGACTCCTTTGGGGACATTGACACCCCTCTGGGGACACTGGGACACCCCTTTGGGGGACAGTGGGACACCCCTTTAGGGACAGGGACCCTTGTGGGGACACCGGGACACCTTTGGGGACACAGGGACACCTTTGGGGACATTGGGACACCCCTTGGGGACAGGGACCCTTTTGGGGACACCAGGACACCCCTTTGGGGACACTGGGACACCCCTTTGGGGGACACCGGGACACCCCCCTAGGGACAGGGAGCCTTTTGGGGACACCGGGACCCCTTGGGGACACTGGGACCCCTTTGGGGACAGGGACCCTTTGGGGGACATTGGGACCCCCTTGGGGACACTGGGACCCCTTTTGGGGACATCAGGACACCCCATGGTGGCACGGACCCTTTGGGGACATTGGGACCCCCTTGGGGACACAGGGACCCCTTTTGGGACATTGGGACACCCCTTTGGGGGACACTGGGACACCTCTTTAGGGACAGGGACCCTTGTGGGGACACCGGGACACCTTTGCGGACACCGGGACACCCCTTTGGGGACAGGGACCCCTTTGGGGACACCAGGACACCCCCTTTGGGGACACCGGGACACCCCATGGTGGCAGGGACCCTTTGGGGGACATTGGGACCCCCTTGGGGACACAGGGACCCTTTTGGGAACACTGGGACACCCCTTGGGGACACTGGGACACCCCTTTAGGGACAGGGACCCTTTTGGGGACACCGGGACCCCTTGGGGACACCGGGACACCTTTGGGGACATTGGGACCCCTTTTGGGACACCGGGACACCCCTTTGGGGACAGGGACCCTTTGGGGGACACTGGGACCCCCTTGGGGACACCGGGACACCCCTTTGGAGACACCATCACACCCCCCTGGGGACAGGGACACCTTTGGGGACACCAGGACACCCCTTTAGGGACAGGGACCCTTTTGGGGACAGGGACACCCTTTTGGGGACACTGGGACACCCCTTTTGGGACAGCGGGACACCTTGGGGACAGCGGGACACCTTTGGGGGCACCAGGACACCCCTTTGGGGACAGGGACACCTTTGGGGACAGGGACACCCCCCTGGGGACAGGGACCCCTTTGGGGACACCAGGACACCCCATGGTGGCAGGGACCCTTTGGGGGACATTGGGACCCCCTTGGGGACACTGGGACACCTTTGGGGACACTGGGACACCCCTTTGGGGGACACCGGGACACCCCTTTGGGGACAGGGACCCCTTTTGGGGACACTGGGACCCCTTTTGGGGACACCGGGACACCCCTTTGGGGACAGGGACCCTTTGGGGGACACTGGGACCCCTTTTGGGACACTGGGACCCCTTTTGGGGACACCGGGACACCCCTTTGGGGACAGGGACCCTTTGGGGGACACTGGGACCCCTTTTGGGACACTGGGACCACTTTGGGGACACTGGGACCCTTTTGGGGACACCGGGACACCCTTTTGGGGACACTGGGACACCCCATGGTGGCAGGGACCCTTTGGGGACAGGGACACCCTTTTGGGGACACAGGGACACCTTTGGGGACATTGGGACCCCTTTTGGGGACACCGGGACACCTTTGGGGACAGGGACCCTTTGGGGGACATTGGGACCCCCTTGGGGACACCGGGACACCCCTTTGGGGGACACTGGGACACCCCTTTGGGGACAGGGACCCTTTGGGGGACACTGGGACCCCTTTTGGGACACTGGGACCCCTTTTGGGGACAGGGACCATTTTGGGGACACCGGGACACCCTTTTGGGGACACTGGGACACCCCATGGTGGCAGGGACACCTTTGGGGACAGGGACACCCCCCTGGGGACAGGGACCCCTCTGGGGACACCGGGACACCTTTGGGGACACCGGGACACCCCTTTGGGGGACACTGGGACACCCCTTTAGGGACAGGGACCCTTGTGGGGACACCGGGACACCCCTGGGGACACCGGGACCCTTTTGGGGACATTGGGACCCCTTTTGGGGACACCGGGACACCCCTTTGGGGACAGGGACCCTTTGGGGGACACTGGGACCCCCTTGGGGACACTGGGACACCCCTTTGGAGACACCATCACACCCCCCTGGGGACAGGGACACCTTTGGGGACACCAGGACACCCCTTTAGGGACAGGGACCCTTTTGGGGACAGGGACACCCTTTTGGGGACACTGGGACACCCCTTTTGGGACAGCGGGACACCTTGGGGACAGCGGGACACCTTTGGGGGCACCAGGACACCCCTTTGGGGACAGGGACACCTTTGGGGACAGGGACACCCCCCTGGGGACAGGGACCCCTTTGGGGACACCAGGACACCCCATGGTGGCAGGGACCCTTTGGGGGACATTGGGACCCCCTTGGGGACACTGGGACACCTTTGGGGACACTGGGACACCCCTTTGGGGGACACCGGGACACCCCTTTGGGGGACACCGGGACACCCCTTTGGGGACAGGGACCCCTTTTGGGGACACTGGGACCCCTTTTGGGGACACCGGGACACCCCTTTGGGGACAGGGACCCTTTGGGGGACACTGGGACCCCTTTTGGGACACTGGGACCACTTTGGGGACACTGGGACCCTTTTGGGGACACCGGGACACCCTTTTGGGGACACTGGGACACCCCATGGTGGCAGGGACCCTTTGGGGACAGGGACACCCTTTTGGGGACACAGGGACACCTTTGGGGGACACTGGGACCCCTTTTGGGGACACTGGGACACCTTTGGGGACAGGGACCCTTTGGGGGACATTGGGACCCCCTTGGGGACACCGGGACACCCCTTTGGGGGACACTGGGACACCCCTTTGGGGACAGGGACCCTTTGGGGGACACTGGGACCCCTTTTGGGACACTGGGACCCCTTTTGAGGACAGGGACCATTTTGGGGACACCGGGACACCCTTTTGGGGACACTGGGACACCCCATGGTGGCAGGGACACCTTTGGGGACAGGGACACCCCCCTGGGGACAGGGACCCCTTTGGGGACACCGGGACACCTTTGGGGACACTGGGACACCCCTTTGGGGGACACTGGGACACCCCTTTAGGGACAGGGACCCTTGTGGGAACACCGGGACACCCCTGGGGACAGCGGGACCCCTTTGGGGACACCGGGACCCTTTTGGGGACATTGGGACCCCTTTTGGGGACACCGGGACACCCCTTTGGGGGACACTGGGACCCCTTTGGGGACAGGGACCCTTTGGGGGACACTGGGACCCCTTTGGGGACACTGGGACCACTTTGGGGACACTGGGACACCCCTGGGCCACCAAGTGTCACCCCCTGGAGGTTTTTGTCCCCTCCAGGGCCACCAACCCCCCCCCAGGGTGTCCCTGTGCCCTCCTGGGCCACCAAACCCAGCCCAGGGGCCACCAAACCCCCCCCAGGGTGTCCCTGTGCCCTCCTGGGCCACTAAAAGCCCCCTCAGGGCCACCAAATTCGCTCCTCCAGACCTTCCCTGTGCCCTCCTGGGCCACCAAACCCAGCCCAGGGCCACCAAACCCCCCCCAGGGTGTCCCTGTGCCCTCCTGGGCCACCAAACCCCTGCTGGGGGCCACCAAACCCCCCCAGGGTGTCCCTGTGCCCTCCTGGGCCACCAAACCCAGCCCAGGGGCCACCAAACCCCCCCCAGGGTGTCCCTGTCCCCTTCTGGGCCACCAAACCCAGCCCAGGGGCCACCAAACCCCCCCCCAGGGTGTCCCTGTGCCCTCCTGGGCCACCAAACCCAGCCCAGGGGCCACCAAACCCCCCCAGGGTGTCCCTGTGCCCTCCTGGGCCACCAAACCCAGCCCAGGGGCCACCAACCCCCCCCCAGGGTGTCCCTGTGCCCTCCTGGGCCACCAAACCCAGCCCAGGGCCACCAACCCCCCCAGGGTGTCCGTGTGCACTCCTGGGCCACCAAACCCAGCCCAGGGCCACCAAACCCCCCCAGGGTGTCCCTGTGCCCTCCTGGGCCACCAAACCCAGCCCAGGGGCCACCAACCCCCCCCCAGGGTGTCCCTGTGCCCTCCTGGGCCACCAAACCCAGCCCAGGGCCACCAAACCCCCCCCCAGGGTGTCCCTGTGCCCTCCTGGGCCACCAAACCCAGCCCAGGGCCACCAAACCCCCCCCAGGGTGTCCCTGTGCCCTCCTGGGCCACCAAACCCAGCCCAGGGGCCACCAAACCCCCCCCCCAGGGTGTCCCTGTGCCCTCCTGGGCCACCAAACCCAGCCCAGGGCCACCAAACCCCCCCCAGGGTGTCCCTGTGCCCTCCTGGGCCACCAAACCCAGCCCAGGGGCCACCAAACCCCCCCCAGGGTGTCCCTGTGCCCTCCTGGGCCACCAAACCCAGCCCAGGGGCCACCAAACCCCCCCCAGGGTGTCCCTGTCCCCTTCTGGGCCACCAAACCCAGCCCAGGGGCCACCAAACCCCCCCCAGGGTGTCCCTGTGCCCTCCTGGGCCACCAAACCCAGCCCAGGGCCACCAAACCCCCCCCCAGGGTGTCCCTGTCCCCTCCTGGGCCACCAAACCCAGCCCAGGGGCCACCAAACCCCCCCAGGGTGTCCCTGTGCCCTCCTGGGCCACCAAACCCCTGCTGGGGGCCACCAAACCCCCCCCAGGGTGTCCCTGTGCCCTCCTGGGCCACCAAACCCAGCCCAGGGCCACCAAACCCCCCCAGGGTGTCCCTGTGCCCTCCTGGGCCACCAAACCCAGCCCAGGGGCCACCAAACCCCCCCCAGGGTGTCCCTGTGCCCTCCTGGGCCACCAAACCCAGCCCAGGGCCACCAAACCCCCCCAGGGTGTCCCTGTGCCCTCCTGGGCCACCAAACCCAGCCCAGGGGCCACCAAACCCCCCCAGGGTGTCCCTGTGCCCTCCTGGGCCACTAAACCCAGCCCAGGGGCCACCAAACTCCCCCAGGGTGTCCCTGTGCCCTCCTGGGCCACTAAACCCCTGCTGGGGGCCACCAAACCCCCCCCAGGGTGTCCCTGTCCCCTTCTGGGCCACCAAACCCAGCCCAGGGGCCACCAAACCCCCCCCAGGGTGTCCCTGGGCCCTCCTGGGCCACCAAACCCAGCCCAGGGCCACCAACCCCCCCCAGGGTGTCCCTGTGCCCTCCTGGGCCACCAAACCCAGCCCAGGGCCACCAAACCCCCCCCCAGGGTGTCCCTGTGCCCTCCTGGGCCACCAAACCCCTGCTGGGGGCCACCAACCCCCCCCAGGGTGTCCCTGTGCCCTCCTGGGCCACCAAACCCAGCCCAGGGCCACCAACCCCCCCCCCCAGGGTGTCCCTGTGCCCTCCTGGGCCACCAAACCCAGCCCAGGGCCACCAAACCCCCCCCAGGGTGTCCCTGTGCCCTCCTGGGCCACCAAACCCAGCCCAGGGGCCACCAACCCCCCCCCAGGGTGTCCCTGTGCCCTCCTGGGCCACCAAACCCAGCCCAGGGCCACCAAACCCCCCCCAGGGTGTCCCTGTGCCCTCCTGGTCCCTCCCAGTCCAACCCAGTTCCCTCCCAGTCCCTCCCAGTTCCCTCCCAGTTCCCTCCCAGTTCCCTCCCAGTCCCTCCCATTTCCCTCCCAGTTCCCTCCCAGTTCCCTCCCAGTTCCCTCCCAATCCATCCCAGTCCCTCCCAGTCCATCCCAGTCCATCCCAGTCCATCCCATTTCCCTCCCAGTCCCTCCCAGTTCCCTCCCAGTTCCCTCCAAGTCCCTCCCAGTTCCCTCCCAGTTCCTCCCAGTCCCTCCCAGTTCCCTCCCAGTTCGCTCCCAGTTCCCTCCCAGTTCCCTCCCAGTCCCTCCCACTTCCCTCCCAGTTCCTTCCCAGTCCCTCCCACTTCCCTCCCAGTCCCTCCCAGTTCCCTCCCAGTTCCCTCCCAGTTCGCTCCCAGTCCCTCCCAGTCCCTCCAAGTCCCTCCCAGTTCCCTCCCAGTTCCTCCCAGTCCCTCCCAGTTCCCTCCCAGTTCGCTCCCAGTTCCCTCCCAGTTCCCTCCCAGTCCCTCCCACTTCCCTCCCAGTTCCTTCCCAGTCCCTCCCACTTCCCTCCCAGTCCCTCCCAGTTCCCTCCCATTTCCCTCCCAGTTCGCTCCCAGTCCCTCCCAGTCCCTCCAAGTCCCTCCCAGTTCCCTCCCAGTTCCTCCCAGTCCCTCCCAGTTCCCTCCCAGTTCGCTCCCAGTTCCCTCCCACTTCCCTCCCAGTTCCTTCCCAGTCCCTCCCACTTCCCTCCCAGTCCCTCCCAGTTCCCTCCCAGTTCCCTCCCAGTTCCTCCCAGTCCCTCCCAGTTCCCTCCCAGTTCGCTCCCAGTCCCTCCCAGTCCCTCCCAGTCCCTCCCAGTTCCTCCCAGTCCCTCCCAGTTCCCTCCCAGTTCCCTCCAAGTCCCTCCCAGTTCCCTCCCAGTTCCTCCCAGTTCCTCCCAGTTCCCTCCCAGTTCGCTCCCAGTTCCCTCCCAGTTCCCTCCCAGTCCATCCCAGTCCATCCCATTTCCCTCCCAGTCCCTCCCAGTTCCCTCCCAGTTCCCTCCAAGTCCCTCCCAGTTCCCTCCCAGTTTCTCCCAGTCCCTCCCAGTTCCCTCCCAGTTCGCTCCCAGTTCCCTCCCAGTTCCCTCCCAGTCCCTCCCACTTCCCTCCCAGTCCCTCCCAGTTCCCTCCCAGTTCCCTCCCAGTTCCTCCCAGTCCCTCCCAGTTCCCTCCCAGTTCGCTCCCAGTCCCTCCCAGTCCCTCCCAGTCCCTCCCAGTTCCCTCCCAGTCCCTCCCAGTCCATCCCAGTTTGCTCCCAGTCCCTCCCAGTCCATCCCAGTTCCTTTCCAGTTCCCTCCCAGTCCCTCCCACTTGCCTGCCAGTCCCTCCCAGTCCAACCCAGTTCCCTCCCAGTCCCTCCCAGTTCCCTCCCAGTCCATCCCAGTCCATCCCACTTCCCTCCCAGTCTCTCCCAGTTCCCTCCCAGTTCCCTCCCAATCCCTCCCAGTCCATCCCAGTTCCATCCCAGTCCCTCCCAGTTCCCTCCCAGTCCCTCCCAGTTCCCTCCCAGTTTTCTCCCAGTTCCCTCCCAGTTCCCTCCCAGTCCCTCCCAGTCCCTCCCAGTTCCCTCCCAGTCCATCCCAGTCCCTCCCATTTCCCTCCCATTTCCCTCCCAGTCCCTCCCAGTTCCCTCCCAGTCCCTCCCAGTTCCTCCCAGTCCATTCCATTTCCCTCCCATTTCCCTCCCAGTTCCCTCCCAGTCCCTCCCACTTCCCTCCCAGTCCCTCCCAGTCCATCCCAGTCCCTCCCACTTCCCTCCCAGTCCCTCCCAGTTCCTTCCCAGTTCCCTCCCAGTCCCTCCCAGTCCCTCCCAGTTCCCTCCCAGTCCCTCCCAGTTCCATCCCAGTCCCTCCCAGTTCATCCCATTTCCCTCCCATTTCCCTCCCAGTCCCTCCCAGTTCCCTCCCAGTCCCTCCCAGTCCATCCCAGTTTGCTCCCAGTCCCTCCCAGTCCATCCCAGTCCCTCCCAGTTCCCTCCCAGTCCCTCCCAGTTCCCTCCCAGTCCATCCCAGTCCATCCCAGTCCCTCCCAGTTCCCTCCCAGTCCCTCCCAGTTCCCTCCCAGTCCCTCCCAGTCCATCCCAGTCCATCCCATTTCCCTCCCAGTTCCGTCCCAGTTCCCTCCCAGTCCCTCCCAGTCCCTCCCAGTTAAATCTGGGATTCATCCTGGGTTGGAATTAAGTCCAGGGGCCTCATTAACTCCGGGGTTTAATTAATCCCCGGGCGGGATCAAACCTGGGTTTAATTAAACCTTGGAGCTCGTTAAACCTGAGATTAATTAATCCCGGGGTGGGATCACATCCAGGGACTAATTAAACCAAGGAGTTAATTAAACCGGGGATTAATTAAACCGGGCATTAATTAAACCTGGGGTTAATTAAACCTGGAATTAATTAAACCTGGAATTAATTAAACCTGGGATTAATTAAACCTGGGATTGATTAAACCTGGCTTTAGTATAATTCACAGATGGGATCAAATTTGGGGTTCGTTAATCCCGGGATTAATTAATTTTATGGTTTGATTAAATCTGGGATTAATTAAATCGGGGATTAATTAATCCCCAGACCGGATCCAATCTGGGATTAATTAAATCTGGGATTATTTAAATCTAGGATTAATTAATCCCCAGACTTGATCCAATCTGGGATTTAAGTAAATCTGGGATTAATTAAACCTGGGATTAATTAAACCGGGGATTAATTAAACCTGGCTTTAATATAATTCACAGATGGGATCAAATCTTGGCTTCATTAATCCCAGGATTAATTAATTCTATGGCTTGATTAAATCTGGGATTGATTAAATCGGGGGTTAATTAATCCCGGGATTAATTGATTTTATGGTTTGATTAAATCTGGGATTAATTAAATCTGGGATTAATTAATCCCCAGACCTGATCCAATCTGGGATTAATTGATTCTGGATTTAATTAAATCTGGGATTAATTAATCCCAGACTGGGAAACGAATACAGGGATCTCATTAAATTTGGGATTAATTAAACCTGGCATTAATTAATCCTGGCGTTAATTAAACCTGGGATCTCATTAAGCCTGGGATTAATTGAATCTGGGATCTCATTAATCCTGGCATTAATTAATCCCAGACTGGGAACAAATCCAGGGATCTCATTAATCCTGGCATTAATTAATTCTGGCATAGGATTAAACCTGGGTTTAATTAATCCTGGGATCTCATTAAGCCTGGGATTAATTAATCCTGGGATCTCATTAAACATGGCATTAATTAAACCTGGCATTAATTAATCCTGGGATTAATTAAACCTTGGGATCTCATTAAACCCGGCATTAATTAATCCTGGGATCTCATTAAACCTGGTATTAATTAATCCTGGCATTAATTAAACCTTGGGATCTTATTAAACCTGGCATTAATTAATCCTGGGATCTCATTAAACCTGGTATTAATTAATCCTGGCATTAATTAAACCTTGGGATCTCATTAAACCTGGCATTAATTAATCCTGGGATCTCATTAACCCTGGGATTAATTAATCCCAGACTGGGAACGAATCCAGGGCTTCGTTAAACCTGGCATTAATTAAATCTGGCTTTAATTAATCCTGGGATTAATTAAACCTTGGGATCTCATTAACCCTGGGATTAATTAATCCCAGACTGGGAATGAATCCAGGGATCTCATTAAACCTGGGATTAATTAATCCTGGGATCTCATTAAGCCTGGCATTAATTAAACCTTGGGATCTCATTAAGCCTGGCATTAATTAAACCTTGGGATCTCATTAAACCTGGCATTAATTAATCCTGGGATTTCATTAGCCCTGGCATTAATTAATCCTGGGATCTCATTAACCCTGGGATTAATTAATCCCAGACTGGGAATGAATCCAAGGATCTCATTAACCCTGGGATTAATTAATCCTGGGATCTCATTAAGCCTGGCATTAATTAAACCTGGGATCTCATTAACCCTGGGATTAATTAATCCCAGACTGGGAATGAATCCAAGGATCTCATTAACCCTGGGATTAATTAATCCTGGGATCTCATTAAGCCTGGCATTAATTAAACCTTGGGATCTCATTAAGCCTGGCATTAATTAGACCTTGGGATCTCATTAAACCTGGCATTAATTAATCCTGGGATTTCATTAACCCTGGGATTAATTAATCCCAGACTGGGAATGAATCCAGGGCTTCGTTAACCCGGGCATTAATTAAATCTGGGTTTAATTAATCCTGGGATTAATTAAACCTTGGGATCTCATTAACCCTGGGATTAATTAATCCCAGACTGGGAATGAATCCAAGGATCTCATTAACCCTGGGTTTAATTAATCCTGGGATCTCATTAAGCCTGGCATTAATTAAACCTTGGGATCTCATTAAGCCTGGCATTAATTAAACCTTGGGATCTCATTAAACCTGGCATTAATTAATCCTGGGATTTCATTAGCCCTGGCATTAATTAATCCTGGGATCTCATTAACCCTGGGATTAATTAATCCCAGACTGGGAATGAATCCAAGGATCTCATTAACCCTGGGATTAATTAATCCTGGGATCTCATTAAGCCTGGCATTAATTAAACCTGGGATCTCATTAACCCTGGGATTAATTAATCCCAGACTGGGAATGAATCCAGGGATCTCATTAAACCTGGGATTAATTAAACCTGGGATCTCATTAAACCTGGCATTAATTAGACCTTGGGATCTCATTAAACCTGGCATTAATTAATCCTGGGATTTCATTAACCCTGGGATTAATTAATCCCAGACTGGGAACGAATCCAGGGATCTCATTAAACCTGGGATTAATTAAACCTTGGGATCTCATTAAGCCTGGCATTAATTAATCCTGGGATTTCATTAGCCCTGGCATTAATTAATCCTGGGATCTCATTAACCCTGGGATTAATTAATCCCAGACTGGGAATGAATCCAGGGCTTCATTAACCCTGGCATTAATTAATCCCGGGATTAATTAACCCTGGCCCTAATTAACCCTGGCCTCTCATTAACCCTGCCATTAATTTGGGGAATTTCCACCTTTTTTTGGGAATTTCCATGGATTTTTTGGGAATTCCTTTTTTTTTTTGGGAATTTTCCACCTTTTTTTGGGAATTTCCTTTTTTTTTTGGGATTTCCCATCGATTTTTGGGGAATTTCCACCTTTTTTGGGGAATTCCCATCGATTTTGGGGGAATTTTCACCTTTTTTTGGGAATTCCCATCTTTTTTTTGGGGATTCCCATCGATTTTTTGGGAATTCCCCTTTTTTTTGGAGGAATTTCCATCGATTTTGGGGGAATTTTCACCTTTTTTTGGGAATTCCCATCTTTTTTGGGGGGAATTCCGATTTTTTGGGGGTGATTCCCAACCTTTTTTGGGAATTCCCATTTTTTTTTGGGAATTTCCATCTTTTTTTTGGGAATTTCCATGGATTTTTTGGGGAATTCTCACCTTTTTTTTGGGGAATTTCCATGGATTTTTTGGGAATTCCCACCTTTTTTTTGGGAATTTCCATCGATTTTTGGGGAATTTTCACCTTTTTTGAGAATTCCCATCTTTTTTGGGGGAATTTCCATGGATTTTTTGGGAATTCCCTTTTTTTTGGGGAATTTCCCACCTTTTTTTGGGAATTCCCATCTTTTTTTTGGGGATTCCCATCGATTTTTTGGGAATTCCCCTTTTTTTTGGAGGAATTTCCATCTTTTTTGGGGAATTCCCACCTTTTTTTGGAGGAATTCCCATCTTTTTTTGGGGGAATTTTCACCTTTTTTTGGGAATTCCCATCTTTTTTGGGGGGAAATTCCGATTTTTTGGGGACGATTCCCAACCTTTTTTGAGAATTCCCACCTTTTTTTTGGGAATTCCCATCTTTTTTGGGGGGAATTCCGATTTTTTGGGGGTGATTCCCAACCTTTTTTGGGAATTCCCATTTTTTTTTGGGAATTTCCATCTTTTTTTTGGGAATTTCCATGGATTTTTTGGGGAATTCTCACCTTTTTTTGGGGAATTTCCATGGATTTTTTGGGAATTCCCACCTTTTTTTTGGAGGAATTTCCATCTTTTTTGGGGAATTTCCATTTTTTTTTTGGGAATTCCCACCTTTTTTTTGGGAATTCCCATCGATTTTGGGGGAATTTTCACCTTTTTTTTGGGAATTCCCATCGATTTTGGGGGGAATTTCCACCTTTTTAGGGAATTCCCATCTTTTTTGGGGGGGAAATTCTGATTTTTTGGGGAAGATTCCCAACCTTTTTTGAGAATTCCCATCTTTTTTTTGGGAATTCCCATCGATTTTTTGGGGAATTTCCACCTTTTTTTGGGAATTCCCATCTTTTTTGGGGAATTCCCCTCGATTTTGGGGGAATTTTCACCTTTTTTTGGGAATTCCCATCGATTTTTTTGGGAATTTCCACCTTTTTTTGGGGAATTCCCATCTTTTTTTGGGAATTTCCATGGATTTTTTGGGAATTCTTTTTTTTTGGGGGGGGAATTTTCCACCTTTTTTTGGGAATTTCCATTTTTTGGGGGGGATTTCCCACCTTTTTTTGGGGGAATTTTCACCTTTCTTTGGGAATTCCCATCGATTTTTTGGGAATTCCCATCTTTTTTTGGGGGGATTTCCCACTTTTTTTGGAGGAATTCCCATCGATTTTGGGGGAATTCCCACCTTTTTTTGGGAATTCCCCTTTTTTTTGGGAATTTCCATCTTTTTTTTGGGAATTTCCATGGATTTTTTGGGGAATTCTCACCTTTTTTTGGGGAATTTCCATGGATTTTTTGGGAATTCCCACCTTTTTTTTGGGAATTCCCATCGATTTTGGGGGAATTCCCATCTTTTTTGAAAATTCCCATCTTTTTTTGGGGAATTTCCATGGATTTTTTGGGAATTCCCTTTTTTTTGGGGAATTTCCCACCTTTTTTTGGGAATTCCCATCTTTTTTTTGGGGATTCCCATCGATTTTTTGGGAATTCCCCTTTTTTTTGGAGGAATTTCCATCTTTTTTGGGGAATTCCCACCTTTTTTTGGAGGAATTCCCATCTTTTTTTGGGGGGAATTTTCACCTTTTTTTGGGAATTCCCATCGATTTTTTTGGGAATTTCCACCTTTTTTGGGGGAATTCCCATCTTTTTTTGGGAATTTCCATGGATTTTTTGGGAATTCTTTTTTTTTGGGGGGAATTTTCCACCTTTTTTTGGGAATTCCCATCTTTTTTTTGGGGATCACCATCGATTTTTTGGGAATTCCCCTTTTTTTTGGAGGAATTTCCATCGATTTTGGGGGAATTTTTACCTTTTTTTGGGAATTCCCATCTTTTTTGGGGGGAATTCCGATTTTTTGGGGGTGATTCCCAACCTTTTTTGGGAATTCCCATTTTTTTTTGGGAATTTCCATCTTTTTTTTGGGAATTTCCATGGATTTTTTGGGGAATTCTCACCTTTTTTTGGGGAATTTCCATGGATTTTTTGGGAATTCCCACCTTTTTTTTGGAGGAATTTCCATCTTTTTTGGGGAATTTCCATTTTTTTTTTGGGAATTCCCACCTTTTTTTTGGGAATTCCCATCGATTTTGGGGGGAATTTCCACCTTTTTAGGGAATTCCCATCTTTTTTGGGGGGGAAATTCTGATTTTTTGGGGAAGATTCCCAACCTTTTTTGAGAATTCCCATCTTTTTTTTGGGGAATTCCCCTCGATTTTGGGGGAATTTTCACCTTTTTTTGGGAATTCCCATCGATTTTTTTGGGAATTTCCACCTTTTTTTGGGGAATTCCCATCTTTTTTTGGGAATTTCCATGGATTTTTTGGGAATTCTTTTTTTTTGGGGGGGGAATTTTCCACCTTTTTTTGGGAATTTCCATTTTTTGGGGGGGATTTCCCACCTTTTTTTGGGGGAATTTTCACCTTTTTTTGGGAATTCCCACCTTTTTTTGGGGGAATTTTCACCTTTCTTTGGGAATTCCCATCGATTTTTTGGGAATTCCCATCTTTTTTTGGGGGGATTTCCCACTTT
This sequence comes from Aphelocoma coerulescens, assembly GCF_041296385.1. Taxonomy (NCBI): domain Eukaryota; kingdom Metazoa; phylum Chordata; class Aves; order Passeriformes; family Corvidae; genus Aphelocoma; species Aphelocoma coerulescens. Next base: position 21,796 of record NW_027183618.1, read on the forward strand.
TTTTGGAGGAATTCCCATCGATTTTGGGGGAATTCCCACCTTTTTTTGGGAATTCCCCTTTTTTTTGGGAATTCCCATCTTTTTTTTGGGAATTCCCATTTTTTTTGGAGGAATTCCCATCGATTTTTGGGGAATTTCCACCTTTTTTTGGGAATTCCCATCGATTTTTGGGAATTCCCTTTTTTTTTTGGGATTTCCCATCGATTTTTGGGGAATTTCCGCCTTTTTTTTGGGAATTCCCATCTTTTTTGGGGAATTCCCATTTTTTTGGGGGAATTTCCATCGATTTTTGGGGAATTTCCCCCTTTTTTTGGGAATTCCCATCTTTTTTTGGGAATTCCCATCTTTTTTTTGGGAATTCCCATTTTTTTGGGGGGATTTCCCATTTTTTTTTGGGAATTCCCATCGATTTTTGGGGAATTCCCATTTTTTTTGGAGGAATTCCCATCGATTTTGGGGGAATTTTCACCTTTTTTGGGGAATTCCCATCTTTTTTTGAGAATTCCCATCGATTTTTGGGGAATTCCCACCTTTTTTTGGGAATTCCCCTTTTTTTTGGAGGAATTCCCATCGATTTTTGGGGAATTCCCATCTTTTTTTTGGGAATTCCCATCGATTTTTGGGGAATTTTCACCTTTTTTTGGGAATTCCCATCGATTTTTTGGGAATTCCCCTTTTTTTTGGAGGAATTCCCATCTTTTTTGGGGGGAAATTCCGATTTTTTGGGAGAATTCCCACCTTTTTGGGGGCGATTCCCAACCTTTTTTGGGAATTCCCATCTTTTTTTTGGGAATTCCCATCGATTTTTGGGGAATTTCCACCTTTTTTGGGGGGAATTCCCATCGATTTTTGGGAATTGCAATCAATATTTGGGGAATTCCCATCGATTTTTGGGAATTCCCATCTTTTTTTGGGAATTCCCATCGATTTTTGGGAATTCCCATCTTTTTGGGGGGGAAATTCCCTTCTTTTTTGGGAATTCCCATTTTTTTTGGAGGAATTCCCATCAATTTTGGGGGAATTCCCACCTTTTTTGGGAATTCTCCTCTCTTTTTTCGGGAATTCCCTTCCAATTTTTTTGGGAATTCCCATCTCTTTTTTTGGAAATTCTCCTCTATTTCCTTGGAATTCTCCCCTCAATTCCTTGGAATTCTCTTCCATTTTTTGGGAATTCCTCTCAATTTCTTGGAATTCCCATCTTTTTTTTGGGAATTCCCTTCCATTTTTGGGGAATTTCCGTCTCTTTTTTTTGGGGAATTTCCGTCTCTTTTTTTTTGGGAATTCCCCTCAATTCCTTGGAATTCCCCTCTATTTTTTTAGGATTCCCATTTATTTTCTTTGGCATTCCCATCTTTTTTCTTGGAATTCTCCTCAATTTCTTGGAATTCCTCTCAATTTCTGGGAATTCCCATTTATTTTTCGGCATTCCCATCTTTTTTTTGGGAATTCTCCTCTATTTTTTGGGAATTCTCCTCAATTCCTTGGAATTCCCCTCAATTTTTTGGGAATTTCCTTCCATTTTTTAGGAATTTCCGTCTCTTTTTTTGGGATTTCCCCTCAATTCCTTGGAATTCCCCTCAATTTTTTGGGATTCCCATTTATTTTTTGTGGAATTCCCACCTTTTTTTCTGGGAATTCTCCTCTATTTCCTTGGAATTCCTCTCAATTCCTTGGAATTCCCATTTATTTCTTGGCATTCCCATCTTTTTTCTTGGAATTCTCCCCTCAATTCCTTGGAATTCTCCTCAATTCCTTGGAATTCCCATATTTTTTTGGGAATTCCCATTTATTTCTTGGCATTCCCATCTTTTTTTCTGGGAATTCTCCTCAATTCCTTGGAATTCCCCCGAATTCTTGGGAATTCCCCTCAATTTTTTGGGAATTCCCTTCCATTTTTTGGGAATTCCCTTCCATTTTTTGGGAATTTATATCTCTTTTCTTTGGGAATTCTCCTCTATTTCCTTGGAATTCTCCTCTCTTTTTTGGAATTCCCTTCTTTTTTTTGGCATTCCCATCTTTTTTTCTGGGAATTCTCCTCAATTTCCTTGGAATTCCCATCTTTTTTTGGGAATTCCCATTTATTTTTTGTGGAATTCCCACCTTTTTTTCTGGGAATTCTCCTCTATTTCCTTGGAATTCCTCTCAATTCCTCGGAATTCCCATATTTTTTTGGGATTCCCGTTTATTTCTTGGCATTCCCATCTTTTTTTTCTGGGAATTCTCCTCAATTCCTTGGAATTCCCCCGAATTCTTTGGAATTCCCCTCAATTTTTTGGGAATTCCCTTCCAATTTTTGGGAATTTCCATCTCTTTTTTTGGGAATTTCCGTCTCTTTTTTTTTTGGAATTCTCCTCTATTTCCTTGGAATTCTCCTCAATTTCTTGGAATTCCCATTTCTTTTTTGGAATTCCCTTCTTTTTTTTGGAATTCCCTTCTTTTTTTTGGAATTCCCTTATTTTTTTTGGGATTCCCTTCTTTTTTTGGGGATTCCCATCTTTTTTCTTGGAATTCTCCCCTCAATTCCTTGGAATTCCCATATTTTTTTGGGAATTCCCATTTATTTCTTGGCATTCCCATCTTTTTTTCTGGGAATTCTCCTCAATTCCTTGGAATTCCCCCGAATTCTTTGGAATTCCCCTCAATTTTTTGGGAATTCCCTTCCAATTTTTGGGAATTTCCCTCTTTTTTTGGGAATTTCCGTCTCTTTTTTTTTTGGGAATTCTCCTCTATTTCCTTGGAATTCTCCTCAATTTCTTGGAATTCTCCTCTCTTTTTTGGAATTCCCTTCTTTTTTTTGGAATTCCCATCTTTTTTCTTGGAATTCTCCCCTCAATTCCTTGGAATTCCCATATTTTTTTTGGGGATTCCCGTTTATTTCTTGGCATTCCCGTCTTTTTTTTCTGGGAATTCTCCTCAGTTCCTTGGAATTCCCCTCAATTTTTTGGGAATTTCCTTCCATTTTTTAGGAATTTCCGTCTCTTTTTTTGGGATTTCCCCTCAATTCCTTGGAATTCCCCTCAATTTTTTGGGATTCCCATTTATTTTTTGTGGAATTCCCACCTTTTTTTCTGGGAATTCTCCTCTATTTCCTTGGAATTCCTCTCAATTCCTTGGAATTCCCATTTATTTCTTGGCATTCCCATCTTTTTTCTTGGAATTCTCCCCTCAATTTCTTGGAATTCTCCTCTCTTTTTTGGAATTCCCTTCTTTTTCTTGGCATTCCCATCTTTTTTCTGGGAATTCTCCTCAATTCCTTGGAATTCCCCCAAATTCTTTGGAATTCCCCTCAATTTTTTGGGAATTCCCTTCCAATTTTTGGGAATTTCCATCTCTTTTTTTGGGAATTTCCGTCTCTTTTTTTTTTGGAATTCTCCTCTATTTCCTTGGAATTCTCCTCAATTTCTTGGAATTCTCCTCTCTTTTTTGGAATTCCCTTCTTTTTTTTGGGATTCCCACCTTTTTTTTGGGAATTCTCCTCAATTCCTTGGAATTCCCTTTGATTTTTTAGGAATTCCCTTCTTTTTTTTGGAATTCCCACCTTTTTTTCTTGGAATTCTCCTCAATTTCCTCGGAATTCCCCTCAATTCCTTGGAATTCTTTTCTTTTTTCTGGAATTCCCATTTCTTTTCTTCTCAATTCCCACCTTTTTCCTTGGAATTCCCTTTTTTTCCCTTGGAATTCTCCCTCAATTCCTCGGAATTCTCCTCATTTCCATTTTTTTAGGAATTCCCATTTTTTTTTTCCCCTCATTCCCACTTTTTTTTGGCCGGGATTTCCACCGGGATCCCCCCCCCCAAAAAATTCCCTGGATTTTCCCATTCCCGACCCCAAATCCCAACTTGGAAAATCCCAAATCCGGAATTTCCGGGAATTCCCAGCCCCCGCTGGATTTGAGGATTTTTCTCCTGGAAATTCCCCCCAAAAATTTGGGATAATCCCCCAAAAATTTGGGATAATCCCAAATTAATAAAGAAGGGGGAAAATGGGGAAAAAAAAAGGTGGAAAAAGAAGAAATATTAGGGGAAAATTAGGGAAAAAATATGAATAAATAAGGGATATTAGGGATTAATAATTGGGAAAAATATTAATTAATAAGGGGGGAATTGGGGAAAAAAGGGGGAAAAATGGGAAAAAGAGAAGAAAAATATTGGGGATTAATAATAGGGAAAATTCGGGATTAATAAGGAATATTAGGGGTTAATAATTGGGAAAAATATTAATAAATAATATTAAAAAGTAGGAGTTAATAAGCAATATTAGGGATTAATAATTGGGAAAAATATTAATAAATAAGGGGGAAAAATGGGGAAAAACGGTGGGAAAAGAAGAAATATTAGGGGAAAAATTAGGGAAAAATATGAATAAATAATAGGAAAAATAGGAGTTAATAAGGGATATTAGGGATTAATAATTGGGAAAAATATTAATTAATAAGGGGGGGAATTGGGGAAAAAAGGGGGAAAAATGGGAAAAGGAGAAGAAAAATATTGGGGATTAATAATAGGGAAAATTCGGGATTAATAAGGAATATTAGGGATTAATAATTGGGAAAAATATTAATAAATAAGGTGGGAAATGGGAAAAAAAAGGTGGAAAAAGAAGAAATATTAGGGGAAAAATTAGGGAAAAAATATGAATAAATAATAGGAAAAATAGGAGTTAATAAGGGATATTAGGGATTAATAATTGGGAGAAATATTAATAAATAAGGGGGGAAAATGGGGGAAAAAGGTGGAAAAAGAAGAAATATTAAGAAAAAATAGGGAAAAAATATGAATAAATAATAGGAAAAGTATTAATAAATAAGGGATATTAGGGATTAATAATTGGGAGAATTATTAATAAATAAGGGGGGGGAATTGGGGAAAAAAGGGGGAAAAATGGGAAAAGGAGAAGAAAAATATTGGGGATTAATAATAGGGAAAATTCGGGATTAATAAGGAATATTAGGGATTAATAATTGGGAAAAATATTAATAAATAATATTGAGAAATAGGAATTGATAAGGAATATTAGGGATTAATAATTGGGAAAAATATTAATAAATAATATAGAGAAATAGGAATTAATGAGGAATATTAGGGATTAATAATTGGGAAAAATATTAATAAATAAGGGGGGAAAATGGGGGAAAAAGGTGGAAAAAGAAGAAATATTAGGGTAAAAATTAGGGAAAAAATATTAATAAATAATAGGAAAAGTATTAATAAATAAAGGATACTAGGGATTAATAATTGGAAGAAATATTAATAAATAAGGGACGGAAATTGGGGAAAAAAGGGGGAAAAATGGGAAAAGGAGAAGAAAAATATTGGGGATTAATAATAGGGAAAATTAGGGATTAATAAGGAATATTAGGGATTAATAATTGGGAAAAATATTGATAAATAAGGGGGAAAAATGGGAAAAGGAGAAGAAAAATATTGGGAATTAATAATAGGGAAAATTAGGGATTAATGAGGAATATTAGGGATTAATAATTGGGAAAAATATTGATAAATAATATAGAAAAATATGAATGAATAAGGAATATTAGGGATTAATAATTGGGAAAAATATTAATAAATAAGGGGGGGAATTGGGAAAAAAAGGGGGGAAAAATGGGAAAAGAAGGATAAAAATATTGGGGATTAATAATAGGGAAAATTAGGGAATAATAAGGAATATTAGGGATTAATAATTGGGAAAAATATTAATAAATAATATAGAGAAATAGGAATTAATGAGGAATATTAGGGATTAATAATTGGGAAAAATATTAATAATTAAGGGGGGAAAATGGGGGAAAAAGGTGGAAAAAGAAGAAATATTAGGGTAAAAATTAGGGAAAAAATATTAATAAATAATAGGAAAAGTATTAATAAATAAGGGATATTAGGGATTAATAATTGGGAGAATTATTAATAAATAAGGGGGGGAATTGGGGAAAAAAGGGGAAAAATGGGAAAAGGAGAAGAAAAATATTGGGGATTAATAATAGGGAAAATTCGGGATTAATAAGGAATATTAGGGATTAATAATTGGGAAAAATATTAATAAATAATATAGAGAGATAGGAATTAATGAGGAATATTAGGGATTAATAATAGGGAAAAATATTAATAAATAAGGGGGGAAAATGGGGAAAAAAGGTGGAAAAAGAAGAAATATTAAGAAAAAATAGGGAAAAAATATGAATAAATAATAGGAAAAGTATTAATAAATAAGGGATATTGGGGATTAATAATTGGGAAAAATATTAATCAATAAGGGAGGGAAATTGGGGAAAAAAGGGGGAAAAATGGGAAAAGGAGAAGAAAAATATTGGGGATTAATAATAGGGAAAATTCGGGATTAATAAGGAATATTAGGGATTAATAATTGGGAAAAATATTAATAAATAATATAGAGAAATAGGAATTAATGAGGAATATTAGGGATTAATAATTGGGAAAAATATTAATAAATAAGGGGGGAAAATGGGGGAAAAAGGTGGAAAAAGAAGAAATGCTACGAAAAAAATTTGGGAAAAATATTAATAAATAACAGGAAAAATATTAATGAATAAGGGATATTAGGGATTAATAATTGGGAGAAATATTAATAAATAAGGGGGAAAAATGGGAAAAGGAGAAGAAAAATAGTGGGAATTAATAATAGGGAAAATTAGGGATTAATGAGGAATATTAGGGATTAATAATTGGGAAAAATATTAATAAATAATATAGAAAAATATGAATGAATAAGGAATATTAGGGATTAATAATTGGGAAAAATATTAATAAATAAGGGGGGGAATTGGGAAAAAAAGGGGGGAAAAATGGGAAAAGAAGGATAAAGATATTGGGGACTAATAATAGGGAAAATTAGGGAATAATAAGGAATATTAGGGATTAATTATTGGGAGAAATATTGATAAATAAGGGGGAAAATGGGAAAAGGAGAAGAAAAATATTGGGGATTAATAATAGGGAAAATAGGAATTAATAAGGAATATTAGGGGTTAATAATTGGGAAAAATATTGATAAATAATATAGAAAAATATGAATGAATAAGGAATATTGGGGATTAATAATTGGGAAAAATATTAATAAATAAGGGGGGGAATTGGGAAAAAAAGGGGGGAAAAATGGGAAAAGAAGGATAAAAATATTGGGGATTAATAATAGGGAAAATTAGGGAATAATAAGGAATATTAGGGATTAATAATTGGGAAAAATATTAATAAATAATATAGAGAAATAGGAATTAATGAGGAATATTAGGGATTAATAATTGGGAAAAATATTAATAAATAAGGGGGGAAAATGGGGGAAAAAGGTGGAAAAAGAAGAAATATTAGGGTAAAAATTAGGGAAAAAATATTAATAAATAATAGGAAAAGTATTAATAAATAAGGGATATTAGGGATTAATAATTGGGAGAATTATTAATAAATAAGGGGGGGGAATTGGGGAAAAAAGGGGGAAAAATGGGAAAAGGAGAAGAAAACTATTGGGGATTAATAATAGGGAAAATTGGGGATTAATAAGGAATATTAGGGATTAATAATTGGGAAAAATATTGATAAATAAGGGGGAAAAATGGGAAAAGGAGAAGAAAAATATTGGGGATTAATAATAGGGAAAATTAGGGATTAATAAGGAATATTAGGGATTAATTATTGGGAAAAATATTAATAAATAAGGGGGAAAAATAAGAGGAAAAAAGGTGGAAAAAGAAGAAATATTAAGAAAAAATTAGGGAAAAAATATGAATAAATAATAGGAAAAGTATTAATAAATTAGGAATATTAGGGATTAATAATTGGGAGAAATATTAATTAATAAGGGGAAAAAATGGGAAAAGGAGAAGAAAAATATTGGGGATTAATAATAGGGAAAATTCGGGATTAATAAGGGATATTAGGGATTAATAATTGGGAAAAATATTAATAAATAATATTGAGAAATAGGAATTGATAAGGAATATTAGGGATTAATAATTGGGAAAAATATTAATAAATAATATTGAGAAATAGGAATTGATAAGGAATATTAGGGATTAATAATTGGGAAAAATATTAATAAATAAGGGGGAAAATTGGGGAAAAAAGGGGGAAAAATGGGAAAAGGAGAAGAAAAATATTGGGGATTAATAATAGGGAAAATTCGGGATTAATAAGGAATATTAGGGATTAATAATTGGGAAAAATATTAATAAATAATATTGAGAAATAGGAATTGATAAGGAATATTAGGGATTAATAATTGGGAAAAATATTAATAAATAAGGGGGAAAAATAAGAGGAAAAAAGGTGGAAAAAGAAGAAATATTAAGAAAAAATTTAGGGAAAAAATATTAATAAATAATAGGAAAAGTATTAATAAATAAGGGATATTTGGGATTAATAATTGGGAAAAATATTAATCAATAAGGGGGGGAATTGGGGAAAAAAGGGGGAAAAATGGGAAAAGGAGAAGAAAAATATTGGGGATTAATAATAGGGAAAATTCGGGATTAATAAGGAATATTAGGGATTAATAATTGGGAAAAATATTAATAAATAAGGGGGGAAAATGGGGGAAAAAGGTGGAAAAAGAAGAAATATTAGGGTAAAAATTAGGGAAAAAATATTAATAAATAATAGGAAAAGTATTAATAAATAAGGGATACTAGGGATTAATAATTGGAAGAATTATTAATAAATAAGGGACGGAAATTGGGGAAAAAAGGGGGAAAAATGGGAAAAGGAGAAGAAAAATATTGGGGATTAATAATAGGGAAAATTAGGGATTAATAAGGAATATTAGGGATTAATAATTGGGAAAAATATTGATAAATAAGGGGGAAAAATGGGAAAAGGAGAAGAAAAATAGTGGGAATTAATAATAGGGAAAATTAGGGATTAATAAGGAATATTAGGGATTAATTATTGGGAAAAATATTAATAAATAAGGGGGAAAAATAAGAGGAAAAAAGGTGGAAAAAGAAGAAATATTAAGAAAAAATTAGGGAAAAAATATGAATAAATAATAGGAAAAGTATTAATAAATAAGGAATATTAGGGATTAATAATTGGGAGAAATATTAATTAATAAGGGGAAAAAATGGGAAAAGGAGAAGAAAAATATTGGGGATTAATAATAGGGAAAATTCGGGATTAATAAGGAATATTAGGGATTAATTATTGGGAAAAATATTAATAAATAAGGGGGAAAAATAAGAGGAAAAAAGGTGGAAAAAGAAGAAATATTAAGAAAAAATTAGGGAAAAAATATGAATAAATAATAGGAAAAATGTTAATCAATAAGGAATATTAGGGATTAATAATTGGGAAAAATATTAATTAATAAGGAGGGGAATTGGGGAAAAAAGGCGGAAAAATGGGAAAAGGAGAAGAAAAATATTGGGGATTAATAATAGGGAAAATTCGGGATTAATAAGGAATATTAGGGATTAATAATTGGGAAAAATATTAATAAATAATATAGAGAGATAGGAATTAATGAGGAATATTAGGGATTAATAATAGGGAAAAATATTAATAAATAAGGGGGGAAAATGGGGAAAAAAGGTGGAAAAAGAAGAAATATTAAGAAAAAATAGGGAAAAATATGAATAAATAATAGGAAAAGTATTAATAAATAAGGGATATTGGGGATTAATAATTGGGAAAAATATTAATCAATAAGGGAGGGAAATTGGGGAAAAAAGGGGGAAAAATGGGAAAAGGAGAAGAAAAATATTGGGGATTAATAATAGGGAAAATTCGGGATTAATAAGGAATATTAGGGATTAATAATTGGGAAAAATATTAATAAATAATATAGAGAAATAGGAATTAATGAGGAATATTAGGGATTAATAATTGGGAAAAATATTAATAAATAAGGGGGGAAAATGGGGGAAAAAGGTGGAAAAAGAAGAAATATTAGGGTAAAAATTAGGGAAAAATATTAATAAATAATAGGAAAAGTATTAATAAATAAGGGATACTAGGGATTAATAATTGGAAGAAATATTAATAAATAAGGGACGGAAATTGGGGAAAAAAGGGGGAAAAATGGGAAAAGGAGAAGAAAAATATTGGGGATTAATAATAGGGAAAATTAGGGATTAATAAGGAATATTAGGGATTAATAATTGGGAAAAATATTGATAAATAAGGGGGAAAGATGGGAAAAGGAGAAGAAAAATATTGGGGATTAATAATAGGGAAAATTAGGGATTAATGAGGAATATTAGGGATTAATAATTGGGAAAAATATTGATAAATAATATAGAAAAATATGAATGAATAAGGAATATTAGGGATTAATAATTGGGAAAAATATTAATAAATAAGGGGGGGAATTGGGAAAAAAAGGGGGGAAAAATGGGAAAAGAAGGATAAAGATATTGGGGACTAATAATAGGGAAAATTAGGGAATAATAAGGAATATTAGGGATTAATAATTGGGAAAAATATTGATAAAGAAGGGGGAAAAATGGGAAAAGGAGAAGAAAAATATTGGGGATTAATAATAGGGAAAATAGGAATTAATAAGGAGTATTAGGGGTTAATAATTGGGAAAAGTATTGGTAAATAATATTGAAAAATAAGAAAAAATGGAAAAATAAGGATAAATAATGATATTAATAATTAATAAATATATTAATAAAAAATGGGGAAATAAATAATTGGGGAAATATTAATGGATGAGGTGGGAAAATGGGAGTGAATAAAATGGGAAAATAATGATAAATGAGGAATATTAGGGATAAATAATTGGGAAAAAATATTAATAAATGAGGTGGGAAAATGGCAATAAATGGGATGAAAAATAACGATAAATGAGGAATATTAGGAATAAATAATTGGGGAAAATCTTAATAACTAAGATGGAAAAATGGCAATAAATGGGATGGAAAAATGGGGATAAATTAGGAATATTAGGAATAAATAATAGGAAAAAATGTTAATAAATAAGATGAAAAAATGACGAAAAAGGTGGGAAAATGGCGATAAAAAATGTGGAAAAATGAGAATAAATGAGGAATATTTGGGATAAATAATAGGGAAAAAAGGGAATAAAAAAGATGGAAAAATGGCAATAAATGGGATGGGAAAATAACGATAAATGAGGAATATTAGGGATAAATAATTGGGGAAATATTAATAAATAAGGCAGGAAAATGGCGATGAAAAATGTGGAAAAATGAGAATAAATCTGGAATATTAGGGATAAATAATAGGGAAAAAAGGGAATAAAAAAGATGGAAAAATGGCAATAAATGGGATGGGAAAATAGTGATAAATTAGGAAAATTAGGGAGAAATAATTGGGAAAAATCTTAATAAATAAGAGAGAAAATGACGAAAAAGGTGGAAAAATGGCGATAAAAAAAGCGGAAAAATGAGAATAAATGAGGAATATTTGGGAGAAATAATAGGGAAAAAAGGGAATAAAAAAGATGGAAAAATGGGAATAAATGGGGTGGAAAAATAGTGATAAATTAGGAATATTAGGGATAAATAATTGGGAAAAATGTTAATAAATGAGGTGGAAAAATGGGAATAAATGGGATGGGAAAATAGTGATAAATTAGGAATATTAGGGATAAATAATAGGGGAAAAAGGTAATAAATAAGGTGGAAAAATGGGAATAAATGGGGTGGGAAAATAGTGATAAATGAGGAATATTAGGGATAAATAATTGGGGAAAAAGGGAATAAAAAAGATGGAAAAATGGCAATAAATGGGATGGGAAAATAACGATAAATTAGGAATATTAGGGAGAAATAATGGGAAAAAATGTTAATAAATAAGATGAAAAAATGACGAAAAAGGTGGGAAAAAGACAATAAAAACCCCAAAAAAACGAGAATAAATCCCGAATATTCGGGATAAACCCCAGGAATAATTTAGGAATAATTTGGGAATAATTTGGGAATAATTTGGGAACAATTCAGCATCCATCCCACCGCCCCTCCCCCACCCCATACCCCCTTGGCGGGAACTTTTTTGGGGGAATTTTCCGCCCCCTTTCCCGTTGTTGCCAGGGCACCAAGGGGCACCTGCTGGGCACCGGCTGGGCTGGGAAAGGCTGAGAAATGAGGGAATTTGGGGAGAAAGAATTGGGGAAAAGGGTCATAAATGAGGTGGGAAATGGGAATAAATGGGGTGGGAAAAGAGTGAAAAATGAGGAATATTTGGGATAAATAATTGGGAAAAATCTTAATAAATGAGGTGGGAAAATGGGAATAAATGGGATGGGAAAATAGTGATAAATTAGGAATATTAGGGATAAATAATTGGGGAAAAAGGGAATAAAAAAGGTGGAAAAATGGCAATAAATGGGATGGGAAAATAGTGAAAAATGAGGAATATTAGGGATAAATAATAGGAAAAATGTTAATAAATAAGATGAAAAAATGACGAAAAAGGTGGAAAAATGGCGATAAAAAATGTGGAAAAATGAGAATAAATGAGGAATATTTGGGAGAAATAATAGGGAAAAAAGGGAAAAAATAAGACGGAAAAATGGCAATAAATGGGATGGGAAAATAACGATAAATTAGGAATATTAGGGAGAAATAATTGGGGAAATGTTAATAAATAAGAGAGAAAATGACGAAAAAGGTGGAAAAATGGCGATAAAAAAAGCGGAAAAATGAGAATAAATGAGGAATATTTGGGAGAAATAATAGGGAAAAAAGGGAAAAAATAAGATGGAAAAATGGCAATAAATGGGATGGGAAAATAACGATAAATTAGGAATATTAGGGAGAAATAATTGGGGAAAATATTAATAAATAAGATGAAAAATGGCAATAAATGGGATGGGAAGATAACGGTAAATTAGGAATATTAGGGATAAATAATTGGGGAAAATCTTAATAAATAAGATGGAAAAATGGCAATAAATGGGATGGGAAAATAACGATAAATGAGGAATATTAGGGATAAATAATAGGGAAAAAAGGGAAAAAATAAGACGGAAAAATGGCAATAAATGGGGTGGGAAAATAGTGAAAAATTAGGAATATTAGGGAGAAATAATTGGGAAAAATGTTAATAAATAAGATGAAAAAATGACGAAAAAGGTGGGAAAATGGCGATAAAAAAGGTGGGAAAATGACGATAAAAAAAATGGGAAAAAGACAATAAAAACCCCAAAAAAACGAGAATAAATCCCGAATATTCGGGATAAACCCCAGGAATAATTTGGGAATAATTTGGGAACAATTTGGGAACAATTCAGCATCCATCCCACCGCCCCTCCCCCACCCCATACCCCTTGGTGGGAACTTTTTTGGGGGAATTTTCCGCCCCCTTTCCCGTTGTTGCCAGGGCACCAAGGGGCACCTGCTGGGCACCGGCTGGGCTGGGAAATGCTGAGAAATGAGGGAATTTGGGGAGAAAGAATTGGGGAAAAGGGTCATAAATGAGGTGGGAAATGGGAATAAATGGGGTGGGAAAAGAGTGATAAATGAGGAATATTAGGGAGAAATAATTGGGGAAAATCTTAATAAATAAGATGAAAAAATGACGAAAAAGGTGGAAAAATGGCGATAAAAAAAGCGGAAAAATGAGAATAAATGAGGAATATTTGGGAGAAATAATAGGGAAAAAAGGGAATAAAAAAGATGGAAAAATGGCAATAAATGGGATGGGAAAATAACGATAAATGAGGAAAATTAGGAATAAATAATGGGAAAAAATGTTAATAAATAAGATGAAAAAATGACGAAAAAGGTGGGAAAATGGTGATAAAAATGTGGAAAAATGAGAATAAATGAGGAATATTTGGGATAAATAATAGGGAAAAAAGGGAAAAAATAAGACGGAAAAATGGCAATAAATGGGGTGGGAAAATAACGATAAATGAGGAATATTAGGAATAAATAATTGGGGAAAATATTAATAAGTAAGATGGAAAAATGGCAATAAATGGGATGGAAAAATGGGGATAAATTAGGAATATTAGGGATAAATAATAGGAAAAAATGTTAATAAATAAGAAGGGAAAATGACGAAAAAGGTGGAAAAATGGGGATAAAAAATGTGGAAAAATGAGAATAAATGAGGAATATTTGGGATAAATAATAGGGAAAAAAGGGAATAAAAAAGATGGAAAAATGGGAATAAATGGGGTGGGAAAATAACGGTAAATTAGGAATATTAGGGATAAATAATTGGGAAAAATGTTAATAAATGAGGTGGGAAATGGGAATAAATGGGATGGGAAAATAACGATAAATGAGGAATATTAGGGATAAATAATTGGGGAAAATCTTAATAACTAAGATGGAAAAATGGCAATAAATGGGATGGAAAAATGGGGATAAATTAGGAATATTAGGAATAAATAATAGGGAAAAAAATGTTAATAAATGAGATGAAAAAATGACGAAAAAGGTGGGAAAATGGCGATAAAAAAAGCGGAAAAATGAGAATAAATGAGGAATATTTGGGATAAATAATAGGGAAAAAAGGGAATAAAAAAGACGGAAAAATGGCAATAAATGGGATGGGAAAATAACGATAAATTAGGAATATTAGGGAGAAATAATGGGAAAAAATGTTAATAAATAAGATGAAAAAATGACGAAAAAGGTGGGAAAAAGACAATAAAAACCCCAAAAAAACGAGAATAAATCCCGAATATTTGGGATAAACCCCAGGAATAATTTGGGAATAATTTGGGAATAATTTGGGAACAATTCGGGATCCATCCCACCGCCCCTCCCCCACCCCATACCCCTTTGGGGGCAGAACTTTTTTGGGGAATTTTCCGACCCCTTTCCCGTTGTTGCCAGGGCACCAAGGGGCACCTGCTGGGCACCGGCTGGGCTGGGAAAGGCTGAGAAATGAGGGAATTTGGGGAGAAAGAATTGGGGAAAAGGGTCATAAATGAGGTGGGAAATGGGAATAAATGGGGTGGGAAAAGAGTGATAAATGAGGAATATTAGGGAGAAATAATTGGGAAAAATCTTAATAAATAAGATGAAAAAATGACGAAAAAGGTGGAAAAATCGCGATAAAAAAAGCGGAAAAATGAGAATAAATGAGGAATATTTGGGATAAATAATAGGGAAAAAAGGGAATAAAAAAGATGGAAAAATGGCAATAAATGAGGATGGGAAAATAGTGAAAAATTAGGAATATTAGGGATAAATAATTGGGAAAAATCTTAATAAATAAGGTGGAAGATGGCAATAAATGGGATGGGAAAATAACGATAAATTAGGAATATTAGGGATAAATAATTGGGAAAAAATAAGATGGGAAAATGACGAAAAAGGTGGGAAAATGACGATAAAAACGTGAAAAAAATCCGAATAAATCCCGAATATTCGGGATAAACCCTGGGAATAATTTGGGAACAATTTGGGAACAATTTGGGAACAATTCAGCATCCATCCCACCGCCCCTCCCCCACCCCATACCCCCTTGGCGGGAACCTTTTTTGGGGGAATTTTCCGCCCCTTTCCCGTTGTTGCCAGGGCACCAAGGGGCACCTGCTGGGCACCGGCTGGGCTGGGAAAGGCTGAGAAATGAGGGAATTTGGGGAGAAAGAATTGGGGAAAAGGGTCATAAATGAGGTGGGAAATGGGAATAAATGGGGTGGGAAAAGAGTGATAAATGAGGAATATTAGGGAGAAATAATTGGGAAAAATCTTAATAAATAAGATGAAAAAATGACGAAAAAGGTGGAAAAATGGCAATAAAAAAAGCGGAAAAATGAGAATAAATGAGGAATATTTGGGAGAAATAATAGGGAAAAAAGGGAAAAAATAAGATGGAAAAATGGGAATAAATGGGATGGGAAAATAGTGATAAATTAGGAATATTAGGGATAAATAATTGGGGAAAATCTTAATAAATAAGGTGGGAAAATGGGAATAAATGGGATGGGAAAATAATGGTAAATGAGGAATATTAGGGAATAAATAATTGGGAAAAATGTTAATAAATAAGAAGGGAAAATGACAAAAAAGGTGGGAAAATGGCGATAAAAAATGTGGAAAAATGAGAATAAATGAGGAATATTTGGGAGAAATAATAGGGAAAAAAGGGAATAAAAAAGATGGAAAAATGGGAATAAATGGGATGGGAAAATAACGGTAAATTAGGAATATTAGGGAGAAATAATTGGGAAAAATGTTAATAAATAAGATGAAAAAATGACGAAAAAGGTGGAAAAATGGCGATAAAAAATGTGGAAAAATGAGAATAAATGAGGAATATTTGGGAGAAATAATAGGGAAAAAAGGGAAAAAATAAGATGGAAAAATGGCAATAAATGGGGTGGAAAAATAGTGATAAATTAGGAATATTAGGGATAAATAATAGGGAAAAATCTTTATAAATAAGGTGGAAAATGGCAATAAATGGGATGGGAAGATAATGGTAAATTAGGAATATTAGGGATAAATAATTGGGGAAAATCTTAATAAATAAGATGGAAAAATGACAATAAATGGGATGGGAAAATAACGATAAATGAGGAATATTAGGGATAAATAATTGGGGAAATGTTAATAAATAAGGCAGGAAAATGGCGATGAAAAATGTGGAAAAATGAGAATAAATGAGGAATATTTGGGAGAAATAATAGGGAAAAAAGGGAATAAAAAAGATGGAAAAATGGGAATAAATGGGGTGGGAAAATAACAATAAATTAGGAATATTAGGGATAAATAATAGGGAAAAATCTTAATAAATAAGGTGGGAAAATGGGAATAAATGGGATGGGAAAATAACGATAAATTAGGAATATTAGGGATAAATAATTGGGGAAAATCTTAATAAATAAGGTGGGAAAATGGGAATAAATGGGATGGGAAAATAACGATAAATTAGGAATATTAGGGATAAATAATTGGGGAAAATCTTAATAAATAAGGTGGGAAAATGGGAATAAATGGGATGGGAAAATAATGGTAAATTAGGAATATTAGGGATAAATAATAGGAAAAAATGTTAATAAATAAGTTGAAAAAATGACGAAAAAGGTGGAAAAATGGCGATAAAAAAAGCGGAAAAATGAGAATAAATGAGGAATATTTGGGAGAAATAATAGGGAAAAAAGGGAAAAAATAAGATGGAAAAATGGGAATAAATGGGGTGGGAAAATAACGATAAATGAGGAGTATTAGGGATAAATAATAGGGAAAAATCTTAATAAATAAGGTGGGAAAATGGGAATAAATGGGATGGGAAAATAATGGTAAATTAGGAATATTAGGGATAAATAATTGGGAAAAAATAAGATGGGAAAATGACAAAAAAGGTGGGAAAATGATGATCAAAAAAGCAAAAAAAAAGTGAATAAATCCCGAATATTCGGGATAAACCCCGGGAATAATTTAGGAATAATTTGGGAACAATTTGGGAACAATTTGGGAACAATTCAGCATCCATCCCACCGCCCCTCCCCCACCCCATACCCCCTTGGCGGGAACTTTTTTGGGGGAATTTTCCGCCCCTTTCCCGTTGTTGCCAGGGCACCAAGGGGCACCTGCTGGGCACCGGCTGGGCTGGGAAAGGCTGAGAAATGAGGGAATTTGGGGAGAAAGAATTGGGGAAAAGGGTCATAAATGAGGTGGGAAATGGGAATAAATGGGGTGGGAAAAGAGTGATAAATGAGGAATATTAGGGATAAATTATTGGGGAAAATCTTAATAAATAAGGTGGAAAATGACAATAAATGGGATGGGAAAATAGTGATAAATTAGGAATATTAGGGATAAATAATAGGGAAAAAGGGCAATAAAAATATGGAAAAATGGCAATAAATGGGATGGGAAGATAATGGTAGATTAGGAATATTAGGGATAAATAATTGGGAAAAATCTTAATAAATAAGAGAGAAAATGACGAAAAAGGTGGAAAAATGACGATAAAAAAAGCGGAAAAATGAGAATAAATGAGGAATATTTGGGATAAATAATAGGGAAAAAAGGGAAAAAATAAGACGGAAAAATGGCAATAAATGGGGATGGGAAAATAGTGAAAAATTAGGAATATTAGGGATAAATAATTGGGAAAAATCTTAATAAATAAGGTGGAAGATGGCAATAAATGGGATGGGAAAATAACGATAAATTAGGAATATTAGGGATAAATAATTGGGAAAAAATAAGATGGGAAAATGACAAAAAAGGTGGGAAAATGATGATCAAAAAAGCAAAAAAAAAGTGAATAAATCCCGAATATTCGGGATAAACCCCAGGAATAATTTGGGAATAATTTGGGAATAATTTGGGAACAATTCAGCATCCATCCCACCGCCCCTCCCCCACCCCATACCCCCTTGGCGGGAACTTTTTTGGGGGAATTTCCCGACCCCTTTCCCCGTTGTTGCCAGGGCACCAAGGGGCACCTGCTGGGCACCGGCTGGGCTGGGAAAGGCTGAGAAATGAGGGAATTTGGGGAGAAAGAATTGGGGAAAAGGGTCATAAATGAGGTGGGAAATGGGAATAAATGGGGTGGGAAAAGAGTGATAAATGAGGAATATTAGGGATAAATAATTGGGAAAAATCCTAATAAATAAGATGAAAAAATGACGAAATAGGTGGAAAAATGGCAATAAAAAAAGCGGAAAAATGAGAATAAATGAGGAATATTTGGGAGAAATAATAGGGAAAAAAGGGAAAAAATAAGATGGAAAAATGGGAATAAATGGGGTGGGAAAATAACAATAAATGAGGAGTATTAGGGATAAATAATTGGGAAAAATCTTAATAAATAAGGTGGGAAAATGGGAATAAATGGGATGGGAAAATAATGGTAAATTAGGAATATTAGGGATAAATAATTGGGAAAAAATAAGATGGGAAAATGACAAAAAAGGTGGGAAAATGATGATCAAAAAAGCAAAAAAAAAGTGAATAAATCCCGAATATTCGGGATAAACCCCAGGAATAATTTGGGAATAATTTGGGAATAATTTGGGAACAATTCAGCATCCATCCCACCGCCCCTCCCCCACCCCATACCCCTTGGCGGGAACCTTTTTTGGGGGAATTTTCCGCCCCTTTCCCCGTTGTTGCCAGGGCACCAAGGGGCACCTGCTGGGCACCGGCTGGGCTGGGAAACGCTGAGAAATGAGGGAATTTGGGGAGAAAGAATTGGGGAAAAGGGTCATAAATGAGGTGGGAAATGGGAATAAATGGGGTGGGAAAAGAGTGATAAATGAGGAATATTAGGGATAAATTATTGGGAAAAATCCTAATAAATAAGATGAAAAAATGACGAAATAGGTGGAAAAATGGCAATAAAAAAAGCGGAAAAATGAGAATAAATGAGGAATATTTGGGAGAAATAATAGGGAAAAAAGGGAAAAAATAAGATGGAAAAATGGGAATAAATGGGGTGGGAAAATAACGATAAATTAGGAATATTAGGGATAAATAATTGGGGAAATGTTAATAAATAAGGCAGGAAAATGGCGATGAAAAATGTGGAAAAATGAGAATAAATGAGGAATATTTGGGATAAATAATAGGGAAAAAGGGCAATAAAAATATGGAAAAATGGCAATAAATGGGATGGGAAAATAACGATAAATTAGGAATATTAGGGATAAATAATGGGAAAAAATGTTAATAAATAAGATGAAAAAATGACGAAAAAGCTGGGAAAAAGACAATAAAAACCCCAAAAAAACGAGAATAAATCCCGAATATTCGGGATAAACCCTGGGAATAATTTGGGAATAATTTGGGAATAATTTGGGAACAATTCGGGATCCATCCCACCGCCCCTCTCCCACCCCATACCCCTTGGCGGGAACTTTTTTGGGGGAATTTTCCGACCCCTTTCCCCCGTTGTTGCCAGTGCACCAACGGGCACCTGATGTGCGCCGGCTGCTTCATCCACCTGCTGGCGGACTCGCGGCTCAAGGAGGAGCAGGCCACGTGCCCCAACTGCCGCTGCGAGATCTCCAAGAGCCTCTGCTGCCGCAACCTGGCCGTGGAGAAGGCGGTCAGCGAGCTGCCGGCCGAGTGCGGCTTCTGCGCCCGCCAGTTCCCCCGCTCGCTGCTCGAGAGGCACCAGAAGGAGGAGTGCCAGGATAGGTGAGGGGTTGGCATCGATCCTGGAGGGGTTTTGGGGGGATTTCGGGAGGTTTCGGGGTGGTTTTGGGTGTTTTCGGGGTGATTCTGCAGCCAAAAATTCCTGAAATCCATCGTGGAGTGGCACCAGAAGGAGGAGTGCCGGGATAGGTGAGGGGTGGCATCGATCCTGGAGGGGTTTTGGGGGGATTTTTTGGGGTTTCGGGAGGTTTTGGGGTGGGTTTGGTGCTTCAAAGTTCCCAAAATCCATCCTGGATTGGCACCAGCAGGAGGAGTGCCAGGATAGGTGAGGGGTGGCAGCGGTCCTGGAGGGGTTTTGGGGCGATTTCGGGAGGTTTCGGGGTGGTTTTGGGTGTTTTCGGGTTGGTTTGGTGCTTCAAAGTTCCTAAAATCCATCCTGGATTGGCAGCAGAAGGAGGAGTGCCAGGATAGGTGAGGGGTGGGAGTGGTCCTGGAGGGGTTTTGGGGAGATTTTTTGGGATTTCAGGAGGTTTTGGGGTGGTTTGGTGCTTCAAAGTTCCCAAAATCCATCCTGGATTGGCAGCAGCAGGAGGAGTGCCAGGATAGGTGAGGGGTGGCAGCGATCCCAGTAGGATTTTATTGGGATTTCTTGGGATTTCGGGAGGTTTTGGGGTGGTTTTGGGTGTTTTCTGGATGATTCTGCAGCCAAAAATTCCCTAAATCCATCCTGGATTGGCAGCAGAAGGAGGAGTGCCAGGATAGGTGAGGGGTGGGAGTGGTCCTGGAGGGGTTTTGGGGCGATTTCGGGAGGTTTCGAGGTGGTTTGGGGTGTTTTCGGGTTGGTTTGGTGCTTCAAAGTTTCCCAAAATCCATCCTGGATTGGCAGCAGAAGGAGGAGTGCCAGGATAGGTGAGGGGTGGCATCGGTCCTGGATGGGATTTGGGATGGGTTTGGGGTGGTTTGGTGCTTCAAAGTTCCCAAAATCCATCCTGGATTGGCAGCAGAAGGAGGAGTGCGAGGATAAGTGAGGGGTGGCAGCGATCCCAGTAGGATTTTATTGGGATTTTGGGAGGTTTCGGGAGGTTTTGGGGTGGTTTTGGGGGATTTCTGCAGCCAAAATTCCTAAAATTTATCGTGGATTGGCAGCAGAAGGAGGAGTGCCAGGATAGGTGAAGGGTGGGAGGGGTCCTGGAGGGGTTTTGGGGCGATTTCGGGAGGTTTCGGGGTGGTTTTTGGTGTTTTCTGGATGATTCTGCAGCCAAAAATTCCCTAAATCCATCCTGGATTGGCAGCAGAAGGAGGAGTGCCAGGATAGGTGAGGGGTGGGAGTGGTCCTGGAGGGGTTTTGGGGCGATTTCGGGAGGTTTTGGGGTGGTTTGGTGCTTCAAAGTTCCTAAAATTTATCGTGGAGTGGCAGCAGAAGGAGGAGTGCCAGGATAGGTGAGGGGTGGCAGCGGTCCTGGAGGGGTTTTGGGGCGATTTCGGGAGGTTTCGGGGTGGTTTGGGGTGTTTTCGGGTTGGTTTGGTGCTTCAAAGTTTCCCAAAATCCATCGTGGATTGGCAGCAGAAGGAGGAGTGCCAGGATAGGTGAGGGGCTGGGAGGGGTCCTGGAGGGGTTTTGGGGTGGTTTTGTGTCCATGAATTCCTGAAATCCATCGTGGAGTGGCACCAGCAGGAGGAGTGCCAGGATAGGTGAGGGGTGGCAGCGGTCCTGGAGGGGTTTTGGGGCGATTTCGGGAGGTTTTGGGGTGGTTTTGGGTGTTTTCGGGTTGGTTTGGTGCTTCAAAGTTTCCCAAAATCCATCCTGGATTGGCAGCAGCAGGAGGAGTGCCAGGATAGGTGAGGGGTGGCATCGGTCCTGGATGGGATTTGGGATGGGTTTGGGGTGGTTTGGTGCTTCAAAGTTCCCAAAATCCATCCTGGATTGGCAGCAGAAGGAGGAGTGCCAGGATAGGTGAGGGGTGGGAGCGATCCTGGAGGGGTTTTGGGGGGATTTCGGGAGGTTTTGGGTGGTTTTTGGTGTTTCAAAGTTCCCAAAATCCATCCTGGATTGGCACCAGCAGGAGGAGTGCCAGGATAGGTGAGGGGTGGGAGCGATCCCAGTAGGATTTTATTGGGATTTCTTGGGATTTCGGGAGGTTTTGGGGTGGTTTTGGGTGTTTTCGGGTTGGTTTGGTGCTTCAAAATTTCCCAAAATCCATCCTGGATTGGTACCAGCAGGAGGAGTGCCAGGATAGGTGAGGGGTGGCATCGGTCCTGGATGGGATTTGGGATGGGTTTGGGGTGGTTTGGTGCTTCAAAGTTCCCAAAATCCATCCTGGATTGGCAGCAGCAGGAGGAGTGCCAGGATAGGTGAGGGGTGGGAGTGGTCCTGGAGGGGTTTTGGGGCGATTTCGGGAGGTTTCGGGGTGGTTTTGGGTGTTTTCGGGTTGGTTTGGTGCTTCAAAGTTCCCAAAATCCATCGTGGATTGGCAGCAGCAGGAGGAGGAGTGCCAGGATAGGTGAGGGGCTGGGAGGGGTCCTGGAGGGGTTTTGGGGGGATTTTTTGGGATTTCGGGAGGTTTTGGGTTGGTTTTGTGTCCATGAATTCCTGAAATCCATCGTGGATTGGCACCAGCAGGAGGAGTGCCAGGATAGGTGAGGGGTGGCATCGATCCTGGAGGGGTTTTGGGGGGATTTTTTGGGGTTTCGGGAGGTTTTGGGGTGGTTTGGTGCTTCAAAGTTTCCTAAAATCCATCCTGGAGTGGCACCAGAAGGAGGAGTGCCAGGATAGGTGAGGGGTGGCAGCGATCCCAGTGGGATTTTATTGGGATTTCTTGGGGTTTCGGGAGGTTTTGGGGTGGTTTTGGGTGTTTTCGGGTTGGTTTGGTGCTTCAAAGTTCCCAAAATCCATCCTGGATTGGCAGCAGAAGGAGGAGTGCCAGGATAGGTGAGGGGTGGGAGGGGTCCCAGTAGGATTTTATTGGGATTTTGGGAGGTTTTGGGGTGGTTTTGGGTGTTTTCGGGGTGATTCTGCAGCCAAAAATTCCCGAAATCCATCGTGGATTGGCACCAGCAGGAGCAGTGCCAGGATAGGTGAGGGGTGGGAGGGGTCCTGGAGGGGTTTTGGGGGGATTTCTTGGGATTTCGGGAGGTTTTGGGGTGGTTTTGGGGTGGTTTTGGGTGTTTTCGGGGTGATTCTGCAGCCAAAAATTCCTGAAATCCATCCTGGATTGGCAGAAGAAGGAGGAGTGCCAGGATAGGTGAGGGGTGGCATCGGTCCTGGAGGGGATTTGGGATGGGTTTGGGGTGGTTTGGTGCTTCAAAGTTCCCAAAATCCATCCTGGATTGGCAGCAGAAGGAGGAGTGCCAGGATAGGTGAGGGGTGGGAGTGGTCCTGGAGGGGTTTTGGGGGGATTTTTTGGGATTTCAGGAGGTTTCGGGGTGGTTTTTGGTGTTTTCGGGGTGATTGTGCAGCCAAAAATTCCTGAAATCCATCCTGGATTGGCACCAGAAGGAGGAGTGCCAGGATAGGTGAGGGGTTGGCATCGGTCCTGGAGGGGTTTTGGGGAGATTTTTTGGGATTTCGGGAGGTTTCGGGGTGGTTTTGGGGTGGTTTTGGGTGTTTTCGGGGTGATTCTGCAGCCAAAAATTCCTGAAATCCAACCTGGATTGGCAGCAGCAGGAGGAGTGCCAGGATAGGTGAGGGGTGGGAGGGGTCCTGGAGGGGTTTTGGGATGGTTTTTATGGGATTTGGGATGGTTTTTGTGGGATTTGGGATGGTTTTTATGGGATTTGGGGTGGTTTTTATGGGATTTGGGGTGGTTTTTATGGGATTTGTGATGGTTTTTATGGGATTTGGGGTGGTTTTTGTGGAATTTGGGATGGTTTTTATGGGATTTGAGATGGGTTTTATGGGATTTGGGATGGTTTTTGTGGGATTTGGGGTGGTTTTTATGGGATTTGGGATGGGTTTTGTGGGATTTGGGATGGTTTTTGTGGAATTTGGGATGGTTTTTATGGGATTTGGGATGGTTTTTGTGGGATTTGGGATGGTTTTTATGGGATTTGGGATGGTTTTTGTGGGATTTGGGATGGGTTTGGTGGGATTTGTGATGGTTTTTATGGGATTTGGGATGGGTTTGTTGGAATTTGGGATGGTTTTTGTGGGATTTGGGATGGTTTTTGTGGGATTTGGGATGGTTTTTATGGGATTTGGGATGGTTTTTGTGGGATTTGAGATGATTTTTATGGGATTTGGGATGGTTTTTGTGGGATTTGGGATGGGTTTTATGGGATTTGGGATGGCTTTTGTGGGATTTGGGATGGTTTTTATGGGATTTGGGATGGTTTTTGTAGGATTTGAGATGGTTTTTGTGGAATTTGTGATGGTCTTTGTGGGATTTGGGATGGTTTTTATGGGATTTGGGATGGTTTTTGTGGAATTTGTGATGGTCTTTGTGGGATTTGGGATGGTTTTTATGGGATTTGGGATGGTTTTTGTGGAATTTGAGATGGTCTTTGTGGGATTTGGGATGGGTTTTATGGGATTTGGGATGGTTTTTATGGGATTTGGGATGGGTTTTGTGGGATTTGGGATGGTTTTTATGGGATTTGGGATGGTTTTTGTGGGATTTGGGATGGGTTTGTTGGAATTTGGGATGGGTTTTGTGGGATTTGGGATGGTTTTTGTGGGATTTGGGATGGTTTTTGTGGGATTTGGGATGGTTTTTATGGGATTTGAGATGGTTTTTGTGGGATTTGGGATGGGTTTTGTGGGATTTGGGATGGTTTTTGTGGGATTTGGGATGGGTTTGGTGGGATTTGGGATGGGTTTTGTGGGATTTGGGATGGTTTTTATGGGATTGGGGGTGGTTTTTATGGGATTTGGGATGGTTTTTGTGGGATTTGGGATGGTTTTTATAGGATTTGGGATGGTTTTGTGGGATTTGGGATGGTTTTTGTGGGATTTGGGATGGTTTTTATGGGATTTGGGATGGTTTTTGTGGGATTTGGGATGGTTTTTGTGGGATTTGGGATGGTTTTTATAGGATTTGGGATGGTTTTGTGGGATTTGGGATGGTTTTTGTGGGATTTGGGATGGTTTTTATAGGATTTGGGATGGGTTTTATGGGATTTGGGATGGTTTTTGTGGGATTTGGGATGGTTTTTATGGGATTTGGGATGGGTTTTATGGGATTTGGGATGGGTTTTGTGGAATTTGGGATGGTTTTTGTGGGATTTGGGATGGTTTTTGTGGGATTTGGGATGGTTTTTGTGGGATTTGGGATGGGTTTTATGGGATTTGGGATGGTTTTTGTGGGATTTGGGGTGGTTTTTGTGGGATTTGGGATGGTTTTTGTGGGATTTGAGATGGGTTTTGTGGAATTTGAGATGGGTTTTGTGGGATTTGGGATGATTTTTTTGGGATTTGGGATGGTTTTTTGGGATTTGGGATGGTTCTTGTGGGATTTGGGATGGTTTTTGTGGGATTTGGGATGGTTTTTGTGGGATTTGGGATGGGTTTTATGGGATTTGGGA
Organism: Aphelocoma coerulescens; assembly: GCF_041296385.1. Classification (NCBI taxonomy): domain Eukaryota; kingdom Metazoa; phylum Chordata; class Aves; order Passeriformes; family Corvidae; genus Aphelocoma; species Aphelocoma coerulescens. The sequence continues at coordinate 47,303 of NW_027183618.1, forward strand.
TGGTTTTTATGGGATTTGGGATGGGTTTTGTGGGATTTGGGATGGGTTTTATGGGATTTGGGATGGTTTTATGGGATTTGGGATGGTTCTTGTGGGATTTGGGATGGTTTTTATGGGATTTGGGATGGTTTTTGTGGGTTTTGGGATGGTTTTTGTGGAATTTGAGATGGTTTTTGTGGGATTTGGGATGGTTTTTGTGGGATTTGGGATGGGTTTTATGGGATTTGGGATGGGTTTTGTGGGATTTGGGATGGTTTTTGTGGGATTTGTGATGGTTTTTATGGGATTTGGGATGGTTTTTATGGGATTTGGGATGGTTTTTGTGGAATTTGAGATGGTTTTTATGGGATTTGGGATGGTTTTGCGGGATTTGGGATGGTTTTGTGGGATTTGGGATGGGTTTGTGGGATTTGGGATGGTTTTTGTGGGATTTGGGATGGTTTTTGTGGGATTTGGGATGGTTTTTGTGGGATTTGGGATGGTTTTTGTGGGATTTGGGATGGTTTTTGTGGGATTTAGGATGGGTTTGGTGGGATTTAGAGGGATTTTGGGGCCGTTTCTGGGGATTTCTGGCAGGTTTTGTGCCAAAAAATCCCTGAAATCCCTCCTGGATCGGCCCCAGAAGGAGAAGTGCCAGGATAGGTGAGGGCTGGCATCGATCCTGGATGGATTTTGGGGGAATTTCTTGGGATTTCGGGACGTTTTGGGGTGGTTTTGATGGAATTCTGGTCGGGTTTTGCGCTGGGATTCCCTCCCAGAGAATTTCGCGGGAATTCCGGCTGCTTTTGGGGGAAATTTGGGATTTTTTCCAAGGAAATCCCGGCTGCTTTTTGGGCTGGGATTCATCCCGGTGCCTTTTGGAGGGATTGGGCTCTCCCACATTTCCCACTCAGCTTTTCCCGGATTTCCCAGCCTGGTTTTCCACCTTTCTCCCAAATTTTCCCAAATTTCTCTCCCAGATTTTCCCAAATTTCTCTCCCAAATTTTCCATTCCTCTTTTCCAGTTCTCTCCCAAAATTTCCCACTCCAATTTCCCACTTTTCTCTCAGGTTTCCCAATCTGATTTTCCCAAATTTCTCCCAAATTTTCCCAATTTTTCCCAAATTTCCCACTCCAATTTCCCACTTTCCTCCCAAATTTTCCAATTCTCTCCCAAATTTCCCTCTCTCATTTCCCACTTTTCTCCCAGGTTTCCCAATCAGTTTTTCCCAAATTTCTCCCAAATTTTCCCCATTTTTCCCCAATTTCCCACTCTGGGTTTCCACATCCCTTTCCCAAATTTCCCACTCCAATTTCCCACTTTCCTCCCAAATTTTCCCCATTTCTCCCAAAATTTCCCACTCCAATTTCCCACTTTTCTCCCAGATTTTCCAATCTCCTTTTCCATATTTTTCCCAGATTTTTCCTACATTTCCCTCTCTGCTTTTCCCCATTTTTCCCAAATTTCCCACTCCAATTTCCCACTTTTCTCTCAGGTTTTCCAATCTCTTCTTCCCAAATTTCTCCCAAATTTTCCCCATTTTTCCCAAATTTCCCACTCTGGTTTTCCACATCCCTTTCCCAAATTTCCCACTCCAATTTCCCACTTTCCTCCCAAATTTCCCCCATTTTTCCCAAATTTCCCACTCCAATTTCCCCCTTTTCACCCAGATTTTCCAATCTCTTTTTCCATATTTTTCCCGGATTTTTCCCACATTTCCCTCTCTGCTTTTCCCCATTTTTCCCAAATTTCCCACTCCAATTTCCCACTTTTCTCTCAGGTTTCCCAATCAGTTTTTCCCAAATTTCTCCCAAATTTCCCCCATTTTTCCCAAATTTCCCACTCTGGTTTTCCACATCCCTTTCCCAAATTTCCCACTCCAATTTCCCACTTTCCTCCCAAATTTTCCAATTCTCTCCCCAATTTCCCACTCCAATTTCCCCCTTTTCTCCCAGATTTTCCAATCTCTTTTTCCATATTTTTCCCAGATTTTTCCCACATTTCCCTCTCTGCTTTTCCCCATTTTTCCCAAATTTCCCACTCCAATTTCCCACTTTTCTCTCAGGTTTCCCAATCAGTTTTTCCCAAATTTCTCCCAAATTTTCCCCATTTTCCCCAGATTTCCCACTCTGGTTTTCCACATCCCTTTCCCAAATTTCCCACTCCAATTTCCCACTTTCCTCCCAAATTTTCCAATTCTCTCCCAAATTTCCCGCTCCAATTTCCCCCTTTTCTCCCAGATTTTCCAATCTCTTTTTCCATATTTTTCCCAGATTTTTCCCACATTTCCCTCTCTGCTTTTCCCCATTTCTCTCCCAAATTTCCCACTCCAATTTCCCACTTTTCTCTCAGGTTTCCCAATCTGTTTTTCCCAAATTTCTCCCAAATTTTCCCCATTTTTCCCCAATTTCCCACTTTGGTTTTCCACATCCCTTTCCCAAATTTCCCCCATTTTTCCCAAATTTCCCACTCCAATTTCCCACTTTCCTCCCAAATTTCCCCCATTTTTCCCAAATTTCCCACTCTCATTTCCCACTTTTCTCTCAGGTTTCCCAATCTGATTTTCCCAAATTTCTCCCAAATTTCCCCCATTTTTCCCAAATTTCCCACTCTGGTTTTCCACATCCCTTTCCCAAATTTCCCACTCCAATTTCCCAGTTTCCTCCCAAATTTTCCAATTCTCTCCCAAATTTCCCACTCCAATTTCCCACTTTTCTCTCAGGTTTTCCAATCTGTTCTTCCCAAATTTCTCCCAAATTTTCCCCATTTTTCCCAAATTTCCCACTCTGGTTTTCCACATCCCTTTCCCAAATTTCCCACTCCAATTTCCCACTTTCCTCCCAAATTTTCCCCATTTCTCCCCAAAATTTCCTACTCCAATTTCCCCCTTTTCTCCCAGATTTTCCAATCTCCTTTTCCATATTTTTCCCAGATTTTTCCTACATTTCCCTCTCTGCTTTTCCCCATTTTTCCCAAATTTCCCACTCCAATTTCCCACTTTTCTCCCAGGTTTTCCAATCTGTTCTTCCCAAATTTCTCCCAAATTTTCCAATTCTCTCCCAAATTTCCCACTCCAATTTCCCCCTTTTCTCCCAGATTTTCCAATCTCCTTTTCCCAAATTTCCCCCATTTTTCCCAAATTTCCCACTTTTCTCCCAGATTTTCCAATCTCCTTTTCCATATTTTTCCTGGATTTTTCCCACTTTTCCCTCTCTGCTTTTCCCCATTTTTCCCAAATTTCCCTCTCCAATTTCCCACTTTTCTCTCAGGTTTCCCAATCTGATTTTCCCAAATTTCTCCCAAATTTCCCCCATTTTTCCCAAATTTCCCACTTCAATTTCCCACTTTTCTCTCAGGTTTCCCAATCTGTTCTTCCCAAATTTCTCCCAAATTTCCCCCATTTTTCCCAAATTTCCCACTCTGGTTTTCCACATCCCTTTCCCAAATTTCCCACTCCAATTTCCCACTTTCCTCCCAAATTTTCCCCATTTCTCCCCAAAATTTCCCGCTCCTATTTCCCACTTTCCTCTCAAATTTTCCAATCTCCTTTTCCATATTTTTCCCAGATTTTTCCCACATTTCCCTCTCTGCTTTTCCCCATTTTTCCCAAATTTCCCACTCCATTTTCCCACTTTTCTCTCAGGTTTCCCAATCAGTTTTTCCCAAATTTCTCCCAAATTTCCCCCATTTTTCCCCAATTTCCCACTTTGGTTTTCCACATCCCTTTCCCAAATTTCCCACTCCAATTTCCCACTTTCCTCCCAAATTTCCCCCATTTTTCCCAAATTTCCCACTCCAATTTCCCACTTTTCTCCCAGATTTTCCAATCTCCTTTTCCCAAATCTCTCCCAAATTTCCCCCATTTTTCCCAAATTTCCCACTTTTCTCCCAGATTTTCCAATCTATTTTTCCATATTTTTCCCAGATTTTTCCCACATTTCCCTCTCTGCTTTTCCTGGATTTTTCCCAAAATTTCCTACTCTGCTTTCCCGCTTTCCTCCCAGATTTTCCAATCTCCCTTTCCCTACTTTTCCCAGATTTTCCCCACATTTCCCCCTCTTCTTCCCCCCTTTCCTCCCCCACTTCCCGCCCTCCTCTCCCAGCTCCCCCCTCCGCATTTCCCGGGATTCCCCTGCCCTCCCCTCCTCTCCCCTCCCCCCCTCCCCATTCCCCAGAATCCCCCTCCTCCTCTCGAATCCCTCCTTTCCGGCTCTTCCCGCCATTTCCCAGCATTCCCTCCTCTTCCCGCTCTTCCCGCCATTTCCCAGCATTCCCGGCTCTTCCCGCCATTTCCCAGCCTTCCCTCCTCTCTGGCTCTTCCCGCCATTTCCCAGCATTCCCTCCTTTCCGGCTCTTCCCGCCATTTCCCAGCATTCCCGGCTCTTCCCTCCATTTCCCAGCATTCCCTCCTTTCCCTCTCTTCCCGCCCTTTCCCACCATTCCCTCCTCTCCGTCTCTTCCCGCCATTTCCCAGCATTCCCTCCTCTCCGGCTCTTCCCGCCGTTTCCCAGCATTCCCTCCTCTCCGGCTCTTCCCGCCGTTTCCCAGCATTCCTGTCTCTTCCCGCCGTTTCCCAGCATTCCCGCCTCTTCCCTCTGTTTCCCAGCATTCCCGGCTCTTCCCGCCATTTCCCAGCATTCCCTCTTTTCCTCCTCTTCCCGCCATTTCCCAGCATTCCCTTCTCTTCCCGCCCTTTCCCACCATTCCCTCCTTTCCCTCTCTTCCCGCCCTTTCCCACCATTCCCTCCTTTCCCTCTCTTCCCTCCATTTCCCACCATTCCCGTCTTTTCCCGCCATTTCCCAGCATTCCCTCCTTTCCTCCTCTTCCTGCCATTTCCCACCATTCCCTCCTTTCCCTCTCTTCCCGCCATTTCCCAACATTCCCTCTTTTCCTCCTCTTCCCGCCATTTCCCAGCATTCCCTTCTCTTCCCGCCCTTTCCCACCATTCCCTCCATTCCCGTCTCTTCCCGCCGTTTCCCACCATTCCCTCCTTTCCGGCTCTTTCCTCCATTTCCCACCATTCCTGTCTCTTCCCGCCCTTTCCCACCATTCCCTCCTTTCCCTCTCTTCCCTCCATTTCCCTCCTTTCCTTCTATTCCCGCCCTTTCCCACCATTCCCGTCTCTTCCCTCCATTTCCCACCATTCCCGTCTCTTCCCTCCATTTCCCACCATTCCCTCCTTTCCCTCTCTTCCCTCCATTTCCCTCCTTTCCTTCTATTCCCGCCCTTTCCCACCATTCCCGTCTCTTCCCTCCATTTCCCACCATTCCCGTCTCTTTCCTCCATTTCCCACCATTCCCTCCTTTCCCTCTCTTCCCTCCATTTCCCACCATTCCCGTCTTTTCCCGCCATTTCCCAGCATTCCCTCCTTTCCTCCTCTTCCCGCCATTTCCCACCATTCCCTCCTTTCCCTCTCTTCCTGCCATTTCCCAACATTCCCTCTTTTCCTCCTCTTCCCGCCATTTCCCAGCATTCCCTTCTCTTCCCGCCCTTTCCCACCATTCCCTCCTTTCCCTCTCTTCCCGCCGTTTCCCAGCATTCCCTCCTTTCCGGCTCTTTCCTCCATTTCCCACCATTCCCTCCTTTCCGGCTCTTTCCTCCATTTCCCACCATTCCTGTCTCTTCCCGCCCTTTCACACCATTCCCTCCTTTCCCTCCATTTCCCAGCATTCCCTCTCTTCCCTCCATTTCCCAACATTCCCTCTCTTCCCTCCATTTCCCAACATTCCCTCCTTTCCCTCCATTTCCCACCATTCCCTCTCTTCCCTCCATTTCCCACCATTCCCTCCTTTCCCTCTCTTCCCTCCATTTCCCTCCTTTCCCGTCTCTTCCCGCCCTTTCCCACCATTCCCTCCTTTCCCTCTCTTCCCGCCCTTTCCCACCATTCCCTCCTTTCCCTCTCTTCCCTCCCTTTCCCACCATTCCCGTCTCTTCCCTCCCTTTCCCACCATTCCCTCCTTTCCCTCTCTTCCCTCCATTTCCCACCATTCCCGCCTCTTCCCGCCCTTTCCCAGCATTCCCTCCTTTCCTCCTCTTCCTGCCATTTCCCACCATTCCCTCCTTTCCCTCTCTTCCCGCCATTTCCCAACATTCCCTCTTTTCCTCCTCTTCCCGCCATTTCCCAGCATTCCCTTCTCTTCCCGCCCTTTCCCACCATTCCCTCCTTTCCCTCTCTTCCCGCCGTTTCCCACCATTCCCTCCTTTCCGGCTCTTTCCTCCATTTCCCACCATTCCTGTCTCTTCCCGCCCTTTCCCACCATTCCCTCCTTTCCCTCCATTTCCCACCATTCCCTCCTCTTCCCGCCCTTTCCCACCATTCCCGTCTCTTCCCTCCATTTCCCACCATTCCCGTCTCTTTCCTCCATTTCCCACCATTCCCTCCTTTCCCTCTCTTCCCTCCATTTCCCACCATTCCCGTCTTTTCCCGCCATTTCCCAGCATTCCCTCCTTTCCTCCTCTTCCCGCCATTTCCCACCATTCCCTCCTTTCCCTCTCTTCCCGCCATTTCCCAACATGCCCTCTTTTCCTCCTCTTCCCGCCATTTCCCAGCATTCCCTTCTCTTCCCGCCCTTTCCCACCATTCCCTCCTTTCCCTCTCTTCCCGCCATTTCCCACCATTCCCTCCTTTCCCGCCATTTCCCACCATTCCCTCCTTTCCTCCTCTTCCCGCCCTTTCCCACCATTCCCGTCTCTTCCCTCCATTTCCCGCCATTCCCTCCTCTTCCCGCCATTTCCCACCATTCCCTCTTTTCTTTCTCTTCCCTCCATTTCCCACCATTCCCGTCTCTTCCCGCCATTTCCCACCATTCCCTCCTTTCCCTCCTCTTCCCGCCATTTCCCACCATTCCCTCCTTTCCCTCTCTTCCCTCCATTTCCCTCCTTTCCCTCTCTTCCCGCCCTTTCCCACCATTCCCTCCTTTCCTCCTCTTCCCTCCGTTTCCCACCATTCCCGTCTCTTCCCGCCGTTTCCCACCATTCCCTCCTTTCCCTCTCTTCCCTCCATTTCCCACCATTCCCTCCTCTTCCCGCCATTTCCCACCATTCCCTCCTTTCCTCCTCTTCCCGCCATTTCCCAGCATTCCCTTCTCTCCGGCTCTTCCCGCCCTTTCCCAGCATTCCCGTCTCTTCCCTCCATTTCCCGCCATTCTCTCCTTTCCCTCTCTTCCCTCCGTTTCCCACCATTCCCTCCTCTTCCCGCCATTTCCCACCATTCCTGTCTCTTCCCGCCCTTTCCCACCATTCCCTCCTTTCCTTCTCTTCCCTCCATTTCCCGCCATTCCCTCCTCTTCCCGCCCTTTCCCACCATTCCCTCCTTTCCCTCTCTTCCCGTCCATTCCCTCCTTTCCCTCTCTTCCCGCCCTTTCCCGCCATTCCCGTCTCTTCCCTCCATTTCCCACCATTCCCGTCTCTTCCCTCCATTTCCCACCATTCCCGTCTCTTTCCTCCATTTCCCACCATTCCCTCCTTTCCCTCTCTTCCCTCCATTTCCCACCATTCCCGTCTTTTCCCGCCATTTCCCAGCATTCCCTCCTTTCCTCCTCTTCCCGCCATTTCCCACCATTCCCTCCTTTCCCTCTCTTCCCGCCATTTCCCAACATTCCCTCTTTTCCTCCTCTTCCCGCCATTTCCCAGCATTCCCTTCTCTTCCCGCCATTTCCCACCATTCCCTCCTTTCTTTCTCTTCCCTCCATTTCCCACCATTCCCGTCTCTTCCCGCCGTTTCCCACCATTCCCTCCTTTCCGGCTCTTTCCTCCATTTCCCACCATTCCTGTCTCTTCCCGCCCTTTCCCACCATTCCCTCCTTTCCCTCCATTTCCCACCATTCCCTCCTCTTCCCTCCATTTCCCACCATTCCCGTCTCTTCCCTCCATTTCCCACCATTCCCTCCTTTCCCTCTCTTCCCTCCATTTCCCACCATTCCCGTCTTTTCCCGCCATTTCCCAGCATTCCCTCCTTTCCTCCTCTTCCCGCCATTTCCCACCATTCCCTCCTTTCCCTCTCTTCCCGCCATTTCCCAACATGCCCTCTTTTCCTCCTCTTCCCGCCATTTCCCAGCATTCCCTTCTCTTCCCGCCCTTTCCCACCATTCCCTCCTTTCCCTCTCTTCCCGCCATTTCCCACCATTCCCTCCTTTCCCGCCATTTCCCACCATTCCCTCCTTTCCTCCTCTTCCCGCCCTTTCCCACCATTCCCGTCTCTTCCCTCCATTTCCCGCCATTCCCTCCTCTTCCCGCCATTTCCCACCATTCCCTCTTTTCTTTCTCTTCCCTCCATTTCCCACCATTCCCGGCTCTTCCTGCCATTTCCCACCATTCCCTCCTTTCCCTCCTCTTCCCGCCATTTCCCACCATTCCCTCCTTTCCCTCTCTTCCCTCCATTTCCCTCCTTTCCTTCTATTCCCGCCCTTTCCCACCATTCCCGTCTCTTCCCTCCATTTCCCACCATTCCCGTCTCTTTCCTCCATTTCCCACCATTCCCTCCTTTCCCTCTCTTCCCTCCATTTCCCACCATTCCCGTCTTTTCCCGCCATTTCCCAGCATTCCCTCCTTTCCTCCTCTTCCCGCCATTTCCCACCATTCCCTCCTTTCCCTCTCTTCCTGCCATTTCCCAACATTCCCTCTTTTCCTCCTCTTCCCGCCATTTCCCAGCATTCCCTTCTCTTCCCGCCCTTTCCCACCATTCCCTCCTTTCCCTCTCTTCCCGCCGTTTCCCAGCATTCCCTCCTTTCCGGCTCTTTCCTCCATTTCCCACCATTCCCTCCTTTCCGGCTCTTTCCTCCATTTCCCACCATTCCTGTCTCTTCCCGCCCTTTCACACCATTCCCTCCTTTCCCTCCATTTCCCAGCATTCCCTCTCTTCCCTCCATTTCCCAACATTCCCTCTCTTCCCTCCATTTCCCAACATTCCCTCCTTTCCCTCCATTTCCCACCATTCCCTCTCTTCCCTCCATTTCCCACCATTCCCTCCTTTCCCTCTCTTCCCTCCATTTCCCTCCTTTCCCTCTCTTCCCGCCCTTTCCCACCATTCCCTCCTTTCCCTCTCTTCCCTCCCTTTCCCACCATTCCCGTCTCTTCCCTCCCTTTCCCACCATTCCCTCCTTTCCCTCTCTTCCCTCCATTTCCCACCATTCCCGCCTCTTCCCGCCCTTTCCCAGCATTCCCTCCTTTCCTCCTCTTCCTGCCATTTCCCACCATTCCCTCCTTTCCCTCTCTTCCCGCCATTTCCCAACATTCCCTCTTTTCCTCCTCTTCCCGCCATTTCCCAGCATTCCCTTCTCTTCCCGCCCTTTCCCACCATTCCCTCCTTTCCCTCTCTTCCCGCCGTTTCCCACCATTCCCTCCTTTCCGGCTCTTTCCTCCATTTCCCACCATTCCTGTCTCTTCCCGCCCTTTCCCACCATTCCCTCCTTTCCCTCCATTTCCCACCATTCCCTCCTCTTCCCGCCCTTTCCCACCATTCCCGTCTCTTCCCTCCATTTCCCACCATTCCCGTCTCTTTCCTCCATTTCCCACCATTCCCTCCTTTCCCTCTCTTCCCTCCATTTCCCACCATTCCCGTCTTTTCCCGCCATTTCCCAGCATTCCCTCCTTTCCTCCTCTTCCCGCCATTTCCCACCATTCCCTCCTTTCCCTCTCTTCCCGCCATTTCCCAACATGCCCTCTTTTCCTCCTCTTCCCGCCATTTCCCAGCATTCCCTTCTCTTCCCGCCCTTTCCCACCATTCCCTCCTTTCCCTCTCTTCCCGCCATTTCCCACCATTCCCTCCTTTCCCGCCATTTCCCACCATTCCCTCCTTTCCTCCTCTTCCCGCCCTTTCCCACCATTCCCGTCTCTTCCCTCCATTTCCCGCCATTCCCTCCTCTTCCCGCCATTTCCCACCATTCCCTCTTTTCTTTCTCTTCCCTCCATTTCCCACCATTCCCGTCTCTTCCCGCCATTTCCCACCATTCCCTCCTTTCCCTCCTCTTCCCGCCATTTCCCACCATTCCCTCCTTTCCCTCTCTTCCCTCCATTTCCCTCCTTTCCCTCTCTTCCCGCCCTTTCCCACCATTCCCTCCTTTCCTCCTCTTCCCTCCGTTTCCCACCATTCCCGTCTCTTCCCGCCGTTTCCCACCATTCCCTCCTTTCCCTCTCTTCCCTCCATTTCCCACCATTCCCTCCTCTTCCCGCCATTTCCCACCATTCCCTCCTTTCCTCCTCTTCCCGCCATTTCCCAGCATTCCCTTCTCTCCCGCTCTTCCCGCCCTTTCCCAGCATTCCCGTCTCTTCCCTCCATTTCCCGCCATTCTCTCCTTTCCCTCTCTTCCCTCCGTTTCCCACCATTCCCTCCTCTTCCCGCCATTTCCCACCATTCCTGTCTCTTCCCGCCCTTTCCCACCATTCCCTCCTTTCCTTCTCTTCCCTCCATTTCCCGCCATTCCCTCCTCTTCCCGCCCTTTCCCACCATTCCCTCCTTTCCCTCTCTTCCCGTCCATTCCCTCCTTTCCCTCTCTTCCCGCCCTTTCCCGCCATTCCCGTCTCTTCCCTCCATTTCCCACCATTCCCGTCTCTTCCCTCCATTTCCCACCATTCCCGTCTCTTTCCTCCATTTCCCACCATTCCCTCCTTTCCCTCTCTTCCCTCCATTTCCCACCATTCCCGTCTTTTCCCGCCATTTCCCAGCATTCCCTCCTTTCCTCCTCTTCCCGCCATTTCCCACCATTCCCTCCTTTCCCTCTCTTCCCGCCATTTCCCAACATTCCCTCTTTTCCTCCTCTTCCCGCCATTTCCCAGCATTCCCTTCTCTTCCCGCCATTTCCCACCATTCCCTCCTTTCTTTCTCTTCCCTCCATTTCCCACCATTCCCGTCTCTTCCCGCCGTTTCCCACCATTCCCTCCTTTCCGGCTCTTTCCTCCATTTCCCACCATTCCTGTCTCTTCCCGCCCTTTCCCACCATTCCCTCCTTTCCCTCCATTTCCCACCATTCCCTCCTCTTCCCTCCATTTCCCACCATTCCCGTCTCTTCCCGCCGTTTCCCACCATTCCCTCCTTTCCCTCTCTTCCCTCCATTTCCCACCATTCCCGTCTTTTCCCGCCATTTCCCAGCATTCCCTCCTTTCCTCCTCTTCCCGCCATTTCCCACCATTCCCTCCTTTCCCTCTCTTCCCGCCATTTCCCAACATGCCCTCTTTTCCTCCTCTTCCCGCCATTTCCCAGCATTCCCTTCTCTTCCCGCCCTTTCCCACCATTCCCTCCTTTCCCTCTCTTCCCGCCATTTCCCACCATTCCCTCCTTTCCCGCCATTTCCCACCATTCCCTCCTTTCCTCCTCTTCCCGCCCTTTCCCACCATTCCCGTCTCTTCCCTCCATTTCCCGCCATTCCCTCCTCTTCCCGCCATTTCCCACCATTCCCTCTTTTCTTTCTCTTCCCTCCATTTCCCACCATTCCCGGCTCTTCCTGCCATTTCCCACCATTCCCGTCTCTTCCCGCCATTTCCCACCATTCCCTCCTTTCCCTCCTCTTCCCGCCATTTCCCACCATTCCCTCCTTTCCCTCTCTTCCCTCCATTTCCCTCCTTTCCTTCTATTCCCGCCCTTTCCCACCATTCCCGTCTCTTCCCTCCATTTCCCACCATTCCCGTCTCTTTCCTCCATTTCCCACCATTCCCTCCTTTCCCTCTCTTCCCTCCATTTCCCACCATTCCCGTCTTTTCCCGCCATTTCCCAGCATTCCCTCCTTTCCTCCTCTTCCCGCCATTTCCCACCATTCCCTCCTTTCCCTCTCTTCCTGCCATTTCCCAACATTCCCTCTTTTCCTCCTCTTCCCGCCATTTCCCAGCATTCCCTTCTCTTCCCGCCCTTTCCCACCATTCCCTCCTTTCCCTCTCTTCCCGCCGTTTCCCAGCATTCCCTCCTTTCCGGCTCTTTCCTCCATTTCCCACCATTCCCTCCTTTCCGGCTCTTTCCTCCATTTCCCACCATTCCTGTCTCTTCCCGCCCTTTCCCACCATTCCCTCCTTTCCCTCCATTTCCCAGCATTCCCTCTCTTCCCTCCATTTCCCAACATTCCCTCCTTTCCCTCCATTTCCCACCATTCCCTCTCTTCCCTCCATTTCCCACCATTCCCTCCTTTCCCTCTCTTCCCTCCATTTCCCACCATTCCCGTCTCTTCCCTCCATTTCCCAGCATTCCCTCTTTTCCCCCTCTTCCCTCCATTTCCCACCATTCCCGTCTCTTCCCGCCGTTTCCCACCATTTCCCACCATTCCCTCCTCTTCCCGCCCTTTCCCACCATTCCCTCCTTTCCTTCTCTTCCCGCCCTTTCCCACCATTCCCTCCTTTCCCTCTTTTCCCACTCTTTCCCACCATTCCCGCCTCTTCCTGCCCTTTCCCACCATTCCCTCCTTTCCCTCTCTTCCCAGCATTCCCTCCTTTCCCTCTCTTCCCACCATTCCCTCCTTTCCCTCTCTTCCCGCCCTTTCCCACCATTCCCTCCTTTCCCTCTCTTCCCTCCATTTCCCTCCTTTCCTTCTCTTCCCGCCCTTTCCCACCATTCCTGTCTCTTCCCTCCATTTCCCACCATTCCCTCCTTTCCCTCTTTTCCCGCCCTTTCCCACCATTCCCGTCTCTTCCCGCCGTTTCCCATCGTTCCCTCTTTTCCCCCCCCTCAGGGTGACGCAGTGCAGGTACAAACGCATCGGCTGCCCCTGGCAGGGCCCTTTCCACGAGCTCTCCGTGCACGAATCCGAGTGCACGCATCCCACCAAAACCGGCAACGAGCTCATGGACATCCTGGACGAGATGGACCAAACGCGCCAGAAGGAGATGCAGCTCTACAACAGCATCTTCAGCCTGCTCAGCTTCGAGAAAATCGGATACACCGGTACGGATACAGGGGGAAAAACACCACCAAAAAATCGGGAATTCGCGGCATTCCCGAAAATCCCCGGCGCCGCCGCGGAAACGACGCCGAGCGGGATCCGTTCGCCTTGCCGAGTTCCGAGTCGCTGCGATTGCCCGGGGGTTTTTTGGGGGATCTGCTCGGGGCGTTCCTGGTTTTTTCCAAGGGTTTTTTCCCGGTTTTTTGGTGGGGGGAGGGGAATTCCGGGAATTTTGTAAAGGAGGGGTGGAGGGGATTTGGGGCTTTGGGGTTGGAAAAGGGCGGGAATTGGGTTCGGCGGGAATTCCGGGGTTTTTCGGGGATCTGCTCGGGGCATTCCGGTTTTTTCCAAGGGTTTTCCCGGTTTTCTGCTGGGGTTGGGGTGGGGGAGGGGAGGAGGAGAATTCTGGGAATTTTATAAGGGAGGGGTGGAGGGAATTTGGGGGTTTGGGGTTGGAAAAGGGCGGGAATTGGGTTCACGGGAATTCCGGGGTTTTTCGGGGATCTGCTCGCGGCATTCCCGTTTTTTCCAAGGGTTTTCCCGGTTTTCCGGTGGGGGGAGGGGGGAGGAGGAGAATTTAGGATTTTTTAGGGGAGGGGTGGAGGGAATTTGGGGGTTTGGGGTTGGAAAAGGGCGGGAATTGGGTTCACGGGAATTCCGGGGTTTTTCGGGGATCTGCTCGCGGCATTCCCGTTTTTTCCAAGGGTTTTCCCGGTTTTCCGGTGGGGGGAGGGGGGAGGAGGAGAATTTAGGATTTTTTAGGGGAGGGGTGGAGGGAATTTGGGGGTTTGGGGTTGGAAAAGGGCGGGAATTGGGTTCACGGGAATTCCGGGGTTTTTCGGGGATCTGCTCGTGGCGTTCCTGTTTTTTCCAAGGGTTTTTTCCCGGTTTTTTGGTGGGGGGAGGGGAATTCCGGGAATTTTGTAAAGGAGGGGCGGAGGGGATTTGGGGCTTTGGGGTTGGAAAAGGGCAGGAATTGGGTTCGGCGGGAATTCCGGGGTTTTTCGGGGATCTGCTCGCGGCATTCCCGCTTTTCCCAAGGGTTTTCCCGGTTTTCCGGTGGGGGGAGGGGGGAGGAGGAGAATTTGGGATTTTGTAGGGGAGGGGTGGAGGGAACTTGGGGGTTTGGGGTTGGAAAAGGGCGGGAATTGGGTTCAACGGGAATTCCAGGGATTTTCGGGGATCTGCTCGCGGCATTCCGGTTTTTTCCGAGGGTTTTCCCGGTTTTCCGGTGGGGTTGGGGTGGGGGTGGGGGAGGAGGAGAATTCTGGGAATTTTGTAGGGGAGGGGCGGAGGGAATTTGGGAGTTTGGGGTTGGAAAAGGGCGGGAATTGGGTTCGGCGGGAATTCCGGGGTTTTTTGGGGATCTGCTCGCGCCATTCCCATTTTTTCCAAGGGTTTTCCCGGTTTTCTGGTGGGGTTGGGGTGGGGGAGGGGAGGAGGAGAATTCTGGGAATTTTGTAGGGGAGGGTCGGAGGGAATTTGGGAGTTTGGGGTTGGAAAAGGGCGGGAATTGGGTTCGGCGGGAATTCCGGCGTTTTTTGGGAATCTGCTCGCGGCATTCCCGTTTTTTCCAAGGGTTTTTTCCAGGTTTTTTGGTGGGGGGAGGGGAATTCCGGGAATTTTGTAAAGGAGGGGTGGAGGGAATTTGGGAGTTTGGGGTTGGAAAAGGGCGGGAATTGGGTTCGGCGGGAATTCCGGGGTTTTTTGGGGATCTGCTCGGGGCATTCCTGTTTTTTCCAAGGGTTTTTTCCCGGTTTTTTGGTGGGGGGAGGGGAATTCCGGGAATTTTGTAAAGGAGGGGCGGAGGGAATTTGGGGGTTTGGGGTTGGAAAAGGGCGGGAATTGGGTTCGGCGGGAATTCCGGGGTTTTTCAGGGATCTGCTCGGGGCGTTCCTGTTTTTTCCAAGGGTTTTCCCGGTTTTCCGGTGGGGTTGGGGTGGGGGAGGGGAGGAGGAGAATTCTGGGAATTTTGTAGGGGAGGGGAATTCCAGGAATTTTGTAAAGGAGGGGCGGAGGGAATTTGGGGGTTTGGGGTTGGAAAAGGGCGGGAATTGGGTTCGGCGGGAATTCCGGGGTTTTTCGGGGATCTCCTCGGGGTATTCCTGTTTTTCCCAAGGTTTTTCCCGGTTTTTTGGTGGGGTTGGGGTGGGGGAGGAGAATTTGGGATTTTTTAGGGGAGGGGCGGAGGGAGTTTGGGGCTTTGGGGTTGAAAAAGGGCGGGAATTGGGTTCGGCGGGAATTCCGGGGTTTTTCGGGGATCTGCTCGCGGCATTCCCGTTTTTTCCAAGGTTTTTCCTGTTTTTTTGGTGGGGGGAGGGGAATTCCGGGAATTTTGTAAGGGAGGGCTGGGGGGAATTTTGGGAATTCTGTGGGATAAGGATGAATCCTGTCGGGATCTGGGGCTAATTCCAGGAAATTTTTAGGATATCCATGAATCCTGTCAGGATCCAGTTTTAATTCCAGGAATTTTTTAGGATATCCATGAATCCTGTCAGGATCCAGTTTTAATTCCAGGAATTTTTTAGGATATCCATGAATCCTGTCGGGATCCAGTTTTAATTCCGGGAATTTTTTAGGATATCCAAGAATCCTGTCAGGATCCAGTTTTAATTCCAGGAATTTTTTTGGATATCCATGAATCCTGTCGGGATCCAGTTTTAATTCCAGGAATTTTTTAGGATATCCATGAATCCTGTTGGGATCCAGTTTTAATTCCGGGAATTTTTTAGGATATCCATGAATCCTGTTGGGATCCAGTTTTAATTCCAGGAATTTTTTCGGATATCCATGAATCCTGTTTTGATCCAGTTTTAATTCCGGGAATTTTTTAGGATATCCATAAATTTTCTTAGGATCCGGTGCTAATTCCAGGATTTTTTTCGGACATCCACGAACCCTCTTAGGCGTCCCCTTCTCATTCCCGCAATTTTTTCAGACCTCCCCCTCACCTCTTTCCCATCCCCCACCACTCCCACGCCCGTTTTAACATCTCCCTCCAACCTGGAATCCCCTCCCCTCTCCCCCTGCCCCCTCCACCTCCTCCTGGCAGAATTCCGACCCGACTCCGACCGTTTCTCCCACTTTTTTTTCCTCTTTTCCCCCCTCCCCCAGAGGTCCAATTCCGCCCGTACCGCACCGACGACTTCATCACGCGCCTCTACTACGAGACGCCGCGCCTCACCGTGCTCAACCAGACCTGGGTGCTGAAGGCGCGCGTCAACGACTCCGAGCGCAACCCCAACCTGTCGTGCAAGCGCACGCTGAGCTTCCAGCTCATCCTCAAGAGCAAGGTCAACTCGCCCATGGAATGCTCCTTCCTGCTCCTCGAGGGGCCCTACGACGACGTCAAGATCAACCCCGTCATCTACCACTTCGTCTTCAGCAACGAGAGCAACGAGACCGACTACATGGCGCTGCCCATCGTCGACTCGGTGGAGTGTAACAAACTGCTGGCGGCCAAGAACATCAACCTCCGGCTTTTTATATTCCAGATCCAAAAATAAAAAAAAAAAACAAAAAAACAACAAAAAAACCAAAAAAAAAAACCAAAACAAACAAAAAAATGGACTCGGGAGGAAAGGAGGAAAAAAAAAAACCAGGAAAAACGGGAAAAAAAAAAGATTTTACGGCCGCGTCGCAAAGATTTTCCTCTTCCCCCTCCCGCCTTCGTTCTCTGCCTCGGGTTCCGACGTTGGCCGGCGGCGGGGTTGGGTTGGGTTGGGTTGGGTTGGGTTGGGTTGGGTTGGGTTGACTTGGGTTGGTTGAGTTGAGTTGGGTTGAGTTGAGTTGGGTTGGGTTGGGTTGGGTTGAGTTGGGTTGGGTTGGGTTGGGTTGGGTTGACTTGGGTTGGTTGAGTTGAGTTGGGTTGAGTTGAGTTGGGTTGGGTTGGGTTGGGTTGAGTTGGGTTGGGTTGGGTTGAGTTGGGTTGGGTTGAGTTGGGTTGAGTTGAGTTGGGTTGGGTTGGGTTGGGTTGGGTTGAGTTGGGTTGGGTTGGGTTGGGTTGGGTGGGGTTGAGTTGGGTTGGGTTGGGTTGGGTTGAGTTGGGTTGAGTTGGGTTGGGTTGAGTTGAGTTGAGTTGGGTTGGGTTGGGTTGAGTTGGGTTGAGTTGGGTTGAGTTGGGTTGGGTTGGGTTGAGTTGAGTTGGGTTGGGTTGAGTTGGGTTGAGTTGGGTTGGGTTGGGTTGAGTTGGGTTGAGTTGAGTTGGGTTGAGTTGGGTTGGGTTGAGTTGAGTTGGGTTGGGTTGAGTTGGGTTGAGTTGGGTTGAGTTGGGTTGGGTTGAGTTGGGTTGAGTTGAGTTGGGTTGAGTTGGGTTGGGTTGGGTTGGGTTGAGTTGAGTTGGGTTGAGTTGGGTTGAGTTGGGTTGAGTTGGGTTGGGTTGAGTTGGGTTGGGTTGGGTTGAGTTGGGTTGGGTTGGGTTGAGTTGAGTTGAGTTGGGTTGAGTTGGGTTGGGTTGAGTTGAGTTGGGTTGGGTTGAGTTGGGTTGGGTTGAGTTGGGTTGGGTTGAGTTGGGTTGAGTTGAGTTGAGTTGGGTTGGGTTGAGTTGGGTTGAGTTGGGTTGGGTTGGGTTGGGTTGGTTGGGTTGGGTAGGGTTGGGTTGAGTTGAGTTGGGTTGGGTTGAGTTGGGTTGAGTTGGGTTGAGTTGGGTTGGTTGGGTTGGGTTGAGTTGGGTTGGGTTGGGTTGAGTTGGGTTGAGTTGGGTTGAGTTGAGTTGGGTTGGGTTGAGTTGAGTTGGGTTGGGTTGAGTTGGGTTGAGTTGAGTTGGGTTGGGTTGAGTTGAGTTGCGTTGGTTGAGTTGAGTTGAGTTGGGTTGAGTTGGGTTGGGTTGAGTTGGGTTGGGTTGGGTTGAGTTGGGTTGAGTTGGGTTGAGTTGGGTTGGGTTGAGTTGGGTTGGGTTGGGTTGGGTTGGGTTGGTTGAGTTGAGTTGGGTTGGGTTGAGTTGGGTTGGGTTGGGTTGAGTTGGGTTGGGTGGAGTTGGGTTGGGTTGAGTTGGGTTGGGTTGGGTTGAGTTGAGTTGGGTTGAGTTGAGTTGGGTTGAGTTGGGTTGGGTTGGGTTGGGTTGGGTTGGGTTGGGTTGGGTTGGGTTGAGTTGGGTGGAGTTGAGTTGGGTTGGGTTGGGTTGGGTTGGGTTGAGTTGGGTTGAGTTGAGTTGGGTTGGGTTGGGTTGGGTTGGGTTGAGTTGGGTTGGGTTGGGTTGAGTTGGGTTGAGTTGGGTTGGGTTGGGTTGGGTTGGGTTGAGTTGGGTTGAGTTGGGTTGGGTTGAGTTGGGTTGGGTTGAGTTGGGTTGGGTTGGTTGAGTTGAGTTGGGTTGGGTTGAGTTGGGTTGGGTTGAGTTGGGTTGGGTTGAGTTGGGTTGGGTTGGGTTGAGTTGGGTTGAGTTGGGTTGAGATGGTGGGGGAGAGCTGGAAGTGGGGTGGGAGCATCAAAAATGGGTTGGAAGTGGTAAAAATGGGTGAAAGTGGCCAAAATTGGGCTTGAGAGGGTCAAAAATGGGTTGGAAGTGGTAAAAATGGGGGAAATTGAGGGAAAATTGGGGTTGAGAGCGTCAAAAATGGGTTGGAAATGGTAAAAATGGGTGAAAGGAGGGAAAATTGGGGTTGAGAGCGTCAAAAATGGGTTGGAAGTGGTAAAAATGGGTGAAAGTGACCAAAATTGGGTTTGAGAGCGTCAAAAATGGGTTGGAAGTGGTAAAAATGGGTGAAAGGAGGGAAAATTGGGGTTGAGAGCGTCAAAAATGGGTTGGAAATGGTAAAAATGGGTGAAAGGAGGGAAAATTGGGGTTGAGAGCGTCAAAAATGGGTTGGAAATGGTAAAAATGGGTGAAATTGAGTGAAAATTGGGGTTGAGAGCGTCAAAAATGGGTTGGAAATGGCAAAAATGGGTGAAAGTGACCAAAATTGGGCTTGAGAGCGTCAAAAATGGGTTGGAAGTGGCAAAAATGGGAGAAATTGAGGGAAAATTGGGGTTGAGAGCGTCAAAAATGGGTTGGAAATGGTAAAAATGGGTGAAAGGAGGGAAAATTGGGGTTGGGAGCGTCAAAAATGGGTTGGAAATGGTAAAAATGGGAGAAAAAGGAGGGAAAATTGGGGTTGAGAGCATCAAAAATGGGTTGGAAGTGGTAAAAATGGGTGAAAGGAGGGAAAATTGGGGTTGAGAGCGTCAAAAATGGGTTGGAAATGGCAAAAATGGGTGAAAAAGGAGGGAAAATTGGGGTTGAGAGCGTCAAAAATGGGTTGGAAATGGTAAAAATGGGAGAAAAAGGAGGGAAAATTGGGGTTGAGAGCGTCAAAAATGGGTTGGAAGTGGTAAAAATGGGTGAAAGGAGGGAAAATTGGGGTTGAGAGCATCAAAAATGGGTTGGAAGGGGTAAAATGGGTGAAAGGAGGGAAAATTGGGGTTGAGAGCGTCAAAAATGGGTTGGAAGTGGCAAAAATGGGAGAAATTGAGGGAAAATTGGGGTTGAGAGCGTCAAAAATGGGTTGGAAATGGCAAAAATGGGTGAAAAGAGGGAAAATTGGGGTTGAGATTGTCAAAAATGGGTTGGAAGTGGCAAAAATGGGTGAAAAAGGAGGGAAAATTGGGCTTGGGAGCGTCAAAAATGGGTTGGAAGTGGTAAAAATGGGTGAAATTGAGTGAAAATTGGGGTTGAGAGCGTCAAAAATGGGTTGGAAGTGGCAAAAATGGGAGAAATTGAGGGAAAATTGGGGTTGAGAGCGTCAAAAATGGGTTGGAAATGGCAAAAATGGGTGAAAGGAGGGAAAATTGGGGTTGAGATTGTCAAAAATGGGTTGGAAGTGGTAAAAATGGGTGAAAGTGACCAAAATTGGGGTTGAGAGTGTCAAAAATGGGTTGGAAATGGTAAAAATGGGTGAAATTGAGTGAAAATTGGGGTTGAGAGCGTCAAAAATGGGTTGGAAATGGTAAAAATGGGTGAAATTGAGTGAAAATTGGGGTTGAGAGCGTCAAAAATGGGTTGGAAGTGGCAAAAATGGGTGAAATTGAGTGAAAATTGGGCTTTGGAGCATCAAAAATGACCTGGAAATGACCAGAAATGGTGGGAAAGATCAGAAGTGGTTTGAAAGCAACAAAATTTGACTTGAAAGCACCCAAAATGGCTTGAAACCATCAAAAATTGGTGCAACCGTCAAAAATTGGTGGGAAAGTGACAAAAATTGGTGGAAAAGTGACAAAATTTGGTGAAAAAATGACAAAAATTGGTGGGAAAGTGACAAAAATTGGTGAGAAAGTGACAAAAATTGGTGGGAAAGAGACAAAAATTGGTGGAAAAGAGACAAAAATTGGTGGAAAGTGGCAAAAATTGGCTCGAAAGCGACAAAAATTGGTGAGGAATGACAAAAATTGGTGGGAAAGTGACAAAAATTGGTAAAAAAGTGACAAAAATTGGTGGGAAATTGGCAAAAATTGGTGAGAAAGTGACAAAAATTGGTGAGAAAGTGACAAAAATTGGTGAGAAAGTGACAAAAATTGGTGGGAAAGTGACAAAAATTGGTGAGGAATGACAAAAATTGGTGGGAAAGTGACAAAAATTGGCTCAAAAGTGACAAAAATTGGTGGGAAAGCGACAAAAATTGGTGGGAAAGCGACAAAAATTGGTGGAAAAGGGACAAAAATTGTGAGAAAGTGACAAAAATTGGTGGGAAAGTGACAAAAATCGGTGGGAAAGTGACAAAAATTGTGGGAAAGTGACAAAAATTGGTGGGAAATTGGCAAAAATTGGGGGAAAGCGACAAAAATTGGTGAGAAAGTGACAAAAATTGTGGGAAAGTGGCAAAAATTGGTGGGAAAGTGACAAAAATTGGTGGGAAAGTGACAAAAATTGGTGGGAAAGCGACAAAAGTTGGTGGGAAATTGACAAAATTTGGTGGAAAGAGACAAAAATTGGTGGAAAGTGACAAAAATTGGCTCAAAAGTGACAAAAATTGTTGGAAAGTGACAAAAATTGGTGAGAAAGTGACAAAAATTGGTGGGAAAGTGACAAAAAATGGTGGGAAAACGACAAAAATTGGTGGGAAAGTGACAAAAATTGGTGGGAAAGTGACAAAAATTGGTGAGAAAATGACAAAAATTGGTAAAAAAGTGACAAAAACTGTTGGGAAAGCGACAAAAATGGTGGGATAGCGACAAAAATTGGTGGGATAGCGACAAAAATTGGTGGAAAAGGGACAAAAATGGTGAGAAAGTGACAAACTTGGTGGGAAAGCGACAAAAATGGTGGGAAAGCGACAAAAATTGGTGGGAAAGAGAGAAAAATTGGTGGGAAAGGGACAAAAATTGGTGGGAAAGTGACAAAAATTGGTGGGAAAGGGAAAAAATTTGGTGGGAAAGTGACAAAAATTGGTGAGAAAGTGACAAAAATTGGTGGGAAAGAGAAAAAAATTGGTGGGAAAGCGACAAAAATTGGTGGGAAAATGACAAAAATTGGTGGTAAACCAAGAGGTTTGGCTTGAAACCATCAAAAATTGTCTTAAAACCAACAAAAGAGTCTCGAAACCACCAAAATTGGCCAAAAAAATGCTCTAATCCCAACAGAAAGGTCTTGAAAGCATCAAAAAATGGCTTGAAACCGGCAAAAATCGGTCCAAAAGCAACAGAAAGGTCTTGAAACCACCAAAAATTGGCTTGAAAGCGTCAAAAGTGGTGGGAATTCCCCAGAAAGGTCTTGAAACGGTCCAAAGTTGGCTTGAAAGTGACAAAAAGTGGTTGAAACCACCAAAAATGGGCTTAAAGCCACCAAAACTTGGCCTAAATCCACCCAAAATTGGTGTAAACCCAACCAAACGGTCTTGAATCCACCAAAATGGGCTTAAAACTACCAAAAATGGATGGAACCCACCCAAACTTGGCCTAAACCCACCCAACCTTGGCCTAAACCCACCCAAAATGGCTCCAAACCCAACAGAAAGGTCTTGAACCCACCAAAAATTGCCTTGAAACCACCAAAAATGGGTTTGAAACCACCAAAAATGGGTTTGAAACCACCAAAAATCGGTGTAAACCCAACAGAAAGGTCTTGAACCCACCCAAAATGGGCTTAAAACCACCAAAAATGGATGAAACCCACCAAAACTTGGCCTAAACCCACCCAAAATCGGTGTAAACCCAACAGAACAGTCTTGAACCCAACATAAATTGGCCTAAACCCACCAAAAATGGATGAAACTCACCAAAAATTGGCTTAAAGCCACCCAAACTTGGCTTAAACTCGCCCAAAATCGCTCCAAACCCAACACAAAGGTCTTGAACCCCGCCAAAATGGGCTTAAAACCACCAAAAATGGATGAAACTCACCAAAACTTGACCTAAACCCACGAAAACTTGGCTTAAACCCACCCAAACTTGGCCTAAACCCACCCAAAATGGGCTTAAACCCACCAAAACTTGGCTTAAACCCACCCAAACTTGGCCTAAACCCACCCAAAATGGGCTTAAACCCACCAAAACTTGGCTTAAACCCACCCAAACTTGACCTAAACCCATGAAAACTTGGCTTAAACCCACCCAAACTTGGCCTAAACCCACCCAAAATCGCTCCAAAACCAACAGAAAGGTCTTGAACCCACCCAAAATGGGCTTAAAACCACCAAAAATGGATGAAACCACCAAAACTTGGCCTAAACTCACCAAAACTTGGCTTAAACCCACCGAAACTTGGCCTAAACCCACCCAAACTTGGCCTAAACCCACCCAAAATGGCTCCAAACCCAACACAAAGGTCTTGAACCGACCAAAAATTGGCCTAAACCCACCAAAAATGGATGAAACCCACCCAAACTTGGCTTAAATCCACCCAAAATCGCTCCAAACCCAACACAAAGGACTTGAACCCACCAAAAATGGACTTAAAACCACCAAAAATGGATGAAACCCACCAAAACTTGGCCTAAACCCACCCAAACTTGGCTTAAACCCACCCAAAATGGGCTTAAACCCACCAAAACTTGGCTCAAACCCACCCAAACTTGGCCTAAATCCACCCAAAATGGCTCCAAACCCAACACAAAGGTCTTGAACCCACCCAAAATGGGCTTAAAACCACCCAAAATGGATGAAACCCACCAAAACTTGGCCTAAACCCACCAAAACTTGGCTTAAACCCACCCAAACTTGGCCTAAGCCCACCCAAACTTGGCCTAAACCCACCCAAAATGGCTCCAAACCCAACAGAAATGTCTTGAACCCACCCAATATGGGCTTAAAACCACCAAAAATGGATGAAACCCACCCAAACTTGGCCTAAACCCACCCAAACTTGGCCTAAACCCACCCAAACTTGGCCTAAACCCACCCAAAATGGCTCCAAACCCAACACAAAGGTCTTGAACCCACCCAGAATGGGCTTAAAACCACCAAAAATGGCTCCAAACCCAACAGAAAGGTCTTGAAACCATCAAAAATTGCCTTGAAACCCCCAAAAATGGATGAAACCTACCCAAACTTGGCCTAAATCCACCGAAAATTGCTCCAAACCCAACAGAAAGGTCTTGAACCCACCCAAAATGGGCTTAAAACCTCCAAACTTGGCTTAAACCCACCCAAACATGGCCTAAACCCACCCAAAATGGCTCCAAACCCAACACAAAGGTCTTGAACCCACCCAAAATGGGCTTAAAACCACCAAAAATGGATGAAACCACCAAAACTTGACCTAAACCCACGCAAACTTGGCCTAAACCCACCAAAACTTGGCCTAAGCCCACCCAAAATGGGCTTAAACCCACCCAAAATCGCTCCAAACCCAACAGAAAGGTCTTGTACCCACTCAGAATGGGCTTAAAACCACCAAAAATGGATGAAACCACCAAAACTTGGCCTAAACCCACCCAAACTTGGCTTAAACCCACCCAAACTTGGCCTAAGCCCACCCAAAATCGCTCCAAACCCAACACAAAGGTCTTGAACCCACCCAAAATGGGCTTAAAACCACCCAAAATGGATGAAACCCAACAGAAAGGTCTTGAAACCATCAAGAATTGGTTTGAAACCGCCAAAAATGGATGAAACCCACCCAAACTTGGCTTAAACCCACCGAAACTTGGCCTAAACCCACCCAAAATCGCTCCAAACCCAACAGAAAGGTCTTTTACCCCCCCAAAATGGGCTTAAAACCACCCAAAATGGCTCCAAACCCAACAGAATAGTCTTGAAACCATCAAGAATTGGTTTGAAACCACCAAAAATGGATGAAACCCACCCAAACTTGGCTTAAACCCACCAAAACTTGGCTTAAACCCACCAAAGCTTGGCTTGAACCCACCCAGACTTGGCCTAAACCCACCCAAAATGGCTCAAAACCCAACACAAAGGTCTTGAACCCACCCAAAATGGGCTTAAAACCACCAAAAATGGATGAAACCACCAAAACTTGGCCTAAACTCACCAAAACTTGGCTTAAACCCACCCAAACTTGGCCTAAGCCCACCCAAACTTGGCCTAAACCCACCCAAAATGGCTCCAAACCCAACAGAAATGTCTTGAACCCACCCAAAATGGGCTTAAAACCACCAAAAATGGATGAAACCCACCCAAACTTGGCCTAAACCCACGAAAACTTGGCTTAAACCCACCCAAACTTGACCTAAACCCACCCAAACTTGGCTTAAACCCACCCAAACTTGGTTTAAACCCACCCAAACTTGGCCTAAACCCACCCAAAATGGCTCCAAACCCAACACAAAGGTCTTGAACCCCCCCAAAATGGGCTTAAAACCACCAAAAATGGATGAAACCCACCAAAACTTGGCCTAAACCCACCAAAACTTGGCTTAAACCCACCCAAACTTGGCCTAAATCCGCCCAAAATGGCCCCAAGCCCAACAGGAAGGTCTTGAAACCATCAGAAATTGGTTTGAAACCACCAAAAATGGATGAAACCCACCCAAACTTGGCCTAAACCCACCCAAAATGGGCTTAAAACCACCAAAAATGGATGAAACCCACCAAAACTTGGCCTAAACCCACCCAAAATTGCTCCAAACCCAACACAAAGGACTTGAACCCACCCAAAATGGGCTTAAAACCACCCAAAATGGATGAAACCCACCCAAACTTGACCTAAATCCACCCAAACTTGGCTTAAACCCACCCAAACTTGGCCTAAACCCACCCAAACTTGGCCTAAACCCACCCAAAATCGCTCCAAACCCAACACGAAGGTCTTGAACCCACCCAAAATGGGCTTAAAACCACCCAAAATGGATGAAACCACCAAAACTTGGCCTAAACCCACCAAAACTTGGCCTAAATCCACCCAAAATTGGTGTAAACCCAACCAAACGGTCTTGAATCCACCAAAATGGGCTTAAAACTACCAAAAATGGATGGAACCCACCCAAACTTGGCCTAAACCCACCCAAAATTGCTCCAAACCCAACACAAAGGACTTGAACCCACCCAAAATGGGCTTAAAACCACCAAAAATGGATGAAACCACCAAAACTTGGCCTAAACTCACCAAAACTTGGCCTAAACCCACCCAAAATGGGCTTAAACCCACCAAAACTTGGCTTAAACCCACCCAAACTTGGCCTAAACCCACCCAAAATGGCTCCAAACCCAACACAAAGGTCTTGAACCCACCCAAAATGGGCTTAAAACCACCAAAATGGATGAAACCCAACAGAAAGGTCTTGAAACCATCAAGAATTGGTTTGAAACCACCAAAAATGGATAAAACCCACCCAAACTTGGCCTAAACCCACCCAAACTTGGCCTAAACCCACCCAAAATCGCTCCAAACCCAACACAAAGGTCTTGAACCCACCCAAAATTGGCCTAAACCCACCAAAAATGGATGAAACCCACCCAAACTTGGCCTAAACCCACCAAAACTTGGCTTAAACTCACCCAAACTTGGCCTAAACCCACCCAAAATGGGCTTAAACCCACCCAAACTTGGCCTAAACCCACCCAAAATCGCTCCAAACCCAACAGAAAGGTCTTGAACCCACCCAAAATGGGCTTAAAACCACCCAAAATGGATGAAACCCACCAAAACTTGGCCTAAACCCACCAAAACTTGGCCTAAATCCACCCAAACTTGGCCTAAACCCACCCAAAATCGCTCCAAACCCAACAGAAAGGTCTTGAACCCCCCCAAAATCTCCACCCCCCCACCCCACCCCAACCCGACCCCGAATCCCCAAAAAACCGGCGGGACAAAAAAAAAATCCGACGGCGGCGGCGGCGAAAATCTCGGAACCGTCCCGAAATCGCCCAAAAAGGGCCCCGAAAGACGAGAGAAGGTCCCGGAAGCGGCGGAATTCGGCGGCGCCGGCGGCGGCCGGGATGATTTTGGGATGATTTTGGGGGATTTTGGGATGATTTGGGGGGATTTGGGGAGATTTTGGGGGATTTTGGGATGATTTTGGGGGATTTTGGGGGATTTTGGGATGATTTTGGGGGGATTTGGGGAGATTTTGGGGGATTTTGGGATGATTTTGGGGGATTTTGGGGGAGATTTTGGGGGATTTGGGGATGATTTGGGGGGGTTTGGGGAGATTTTGGGGGATTTTGGGATGATTTGGGGGGATTTTGGGATGATTTTGGGGGATTTGGCGAGATTTTGGGGGATTTTGGGAGATTTTGGGATGATTTGGTGGGATTTGAGGAGATTTTGGGGGATTTTGGGATGATTTTGGGGGATTTTGGGGGATTTTGGGAGATTTTGGGATGATTTTGGGGGATTTTGGGAGATTTTGGGATGATTTTGGGGGTTTTGGGATGATTTTGGGGGATTTTGGGGGATTTTGGGATGATTTTGGGGGATTTTGGGGGATTTTGGGAGATTTTGGGATGATTTTGGGGTGATTTTGGGAGATTTTGGGATGATTTTGGGGTGATTTGGGGGGATTTTGGGATGATTTTGGGATGATTTTGGGGGATTTTGGGGGATTTTGGGATGATTTTGGGGTGATTTTGGGGGATTTTGGGGGATTTTGGGGGATTTTGGGATGATTTTGGGGGATTTTGGGGGATTTTGGGATGATTTGGGGGGATTTGGGGAGATTTTGGGACGATTTTGGGATGATTTTGGGGGATTTGGGGGATTTTGGGGATGATTTTGGGGGATTTTGGGAGATTTTGGGACGATTTTGTGGTGATTTTGGGAGATTTTGGGGTGATTTTGGGATGATTTTGGGGGATTTTGGGGGATTTTGGGAGATTTTGGGATGATTTGGGGGGATTTTGGGATGATTTTGGGGGATTTTGGGATGATTTGGGGGGATTTTGGGAGATTTTGGGATGATTTTTGGGGGATTTTGGGATGATTTTGGGGGATTTTGGGAGATTTTGGGATGATTTTGGGGGATTTTGGGGGATTTTGGGATGATTTTGGGGGATTTTGGGATGATTTGGGATGATTTTGGGGGATTTTGGGGGATTTGGGGATGATTTTGGGGGATTTTGGGATGATTTTGGGGTGATTTTGGGATGATTTTGGGGGATTTTGGGAGGATTTTGGGGGATTTTGGGATGATTTGGGGTGATTTGGGGGGATTTTGGGGGGTTTTGGGGTGATTTTGGGGGATTTTGGGGTGATTTTGGGATGATTTTGGGGGATTTTGGGGGATTTTGGGATGATTTTGGGGGATTTTGGGATGATTTGGGGGGATTTGGGGAGATTTTGGGGGATTTTGGGATGATTTTGGGATGATTTGGGGGATTTTGGGCGATTTTGGGGGATTTTGGGATGATTTTGGGATGGTTTTGGGGGAGGGGCGGTGCGGCCGCCGCCCGTTTTAGTAGAGAATAAAAATTGGGGGAGTTTTCCAGTTTTTTGGGGTTTTTGGGGTTTTTTGGGGTGGGGGTGGGGTCGAAATCGGGAGGGTTTGGGAAAATTTGAGGGGTTTGGGGTGGTTTGGGTGAAATTTTGAGGTTCTTGGGGTGGTTTTGACCAAAAATTGGAAATTTTGGGGTGGTTTGGGTGAAATTTTGAGGTTTTTGGGGTGGTTTTGACCAAAAATCGAAGTTTTGGGGTGGTTTGGGTGAAATTTTGAGGTTCTTGGGGTGGTTTTGACCAAAAATCGAAGTTTTGGGGTGGTTTGGGTGAAATTTTGAGGTTCTTGGGGTGGTTTTGACCAAAATTGGAAGTTTTGGGGTGGTTTGGGTGAAATTTTGAGGTTTTGGGGGTGGTTTTGACCAAAATTGGAAGTTTTGGGGTGGTTTGGGTGAAAATTTGAGGTTTTGGGGGTGGTTTTGACCAAAAATTGGAAGTTTTGGGGTGGTTTTTGATGAAATTTTGAGGTTCTTGGGGTGGTTTTGATCAAAAATCGAAGTTTTGGGGTGGTTTGGGTGAAATTTTGAGGTTTTTGGGGTGGTTTTGACCGAAATTGGAAGTTTTGGGGTGGTTTGGGTGAAATTTTGAGGTTTTTGGGGTGGTTTTGACCAAAATTGGAAGTTTTGGGGTGGTTTGGATGAAATTTTGAGTTTCTTGGGGTGGTTTTGACCAAAAATCGAAGTTTTGGGGTGGTTGGGATGAAATTTTGAGGTTCTTGGGGTGGTTTTGACCAAAAATCGAAGTTTTGGGGTGGTTTGGGTGAAATTTTGAGGTTTTTGGAGTGGTTTTGACCAAAAATTGGAAGTTTTGGGGTGGTTTGGGTGAAATTTTGAGGTTCTTGGGGTGGTTTTGACCAAAATTTGCAGGTTTTGACCAAAATTTGAATGTTTTGGGGTGGTTTGGGGCAAAAATTGAGGTTATTGGACCAAATTTGAGCATTTTGGGGTGGTTTTGACCCAAATTTGAGGATTTTGGGGTGCCTTTGACCCAAATTTGGTGGTTTTGATCCAAAATTGAAGGTTTGGGGGGTTTTAGTTCCAAATTTGAGGATTTTGACCCAAATTTGAGGATTTTGGGGTGGGTTTGACCCAAATTTGAGGATTTTCGAGTGATTTTGACCCAAATTTGAAGATTTTGGGGTGGTTTTGACCCAAATTTCAGAATTTTCGGGTGCTTTTGACCCAAATTGAGGATTTTGGGGTGCTTTTGACCCAAATTTGAGGATTTTGGGGTGGTTTTGACCCAAATTTGAGGGATTTGTGATTTTTGAACCAAAATTTGATGTTTTAAAACCAAAATTTGGGGTTCTTGGGGGGGGTTGGAACCAAAATCTGACGGTTTTAACCCAAAATTTGAATTTGGTTGGTTTTAACCAAACTTGGAGAAATTTGGTTTTAATCAAAATTCGATTTTTTTGGACCCAAAATTGGAGACTTTGGGGGATTTTTAACCAAAGTTTGAAGGTTTTGAGGCTTTTAAACCAAAATTTGACTTTTCGGACCCAAAGTTTGGATTTGTTGCTTTTTTTACCCAAAATTTGAAGGATTTTTTTTTAAATAAAAATCAGATTTTTTAACCCCGAAATTTGAGATTTTTGAGGGTTTTTTTGAACCAGGATTTGAAGATTTTGGTGGATTTTTCAACCAATATTTGACGGTTTTAACCCAA
The DNA here is from genome assembly GCF_041296385.1 of Aphelocoma coerulescens. Lineage (NCBI taxonomy): Eukaryota > Metazoa > Chordata > Aves > Passeriformes > Corvidae > Aphelocoma > Aphelocoma coerulescens. Next base: position 76,609 of record NW_027183618.1, read on the forward strand.
AATTGGAATTTCCGTTTTTCTTTAAAATTTGAGGCATTTTTAACCAAAATTTGAGGATTTTACCCCAATATTTGAAGTTTTGGGGTTTTTTTAACCAAAATTTGAGGGTTTTACCCCAAGATTTGAAGTTTTTGGGGGGTTTTAACCAAAATTTGAGGATTTTACCCCAAAATTTGAAGTATTTGGGGGGTTTTTAACCAAAATTTGAGGGTTCTACCCCAATATTTGAAATATTTGGGGTATTTTAACCAAAATTTGAGGGTTTTACCCCAATATTTGAAATTTTGGGGGGGGTTTAACCCAAATTTGAGGGTTTTACCCCAATATTTAAAGTATTTGGGATTTTTAACCAAAATTTGAGGATTTTATCCCAAAATTTGAAGGTTTTGGGGATTTTTTTAACCAAAATTTGACGGTTTTTACCCAAAATTTGAATTTCTCACTTTGGATTTTTCCTAAAATTGGAGAAATTTGGGTTTTATTCAAAATCATCATTTTTGACCCCAAAATTTGAGCGTTTGGGGGGTTTTTAAACCAAAATTTGAAAGCTTGGATGGATTTTTTTAACCAAAATTGGAGGTTTTTAACCCAAAATTGGAATTTGTTTCACTTTTTCAACAAATATTTGAGAAATTCGGGGTTTTAACCAAAATTCGATTTTTTGACCCCAAAATTGGAGGGTTCGGGGATTTTTTTTTCCCAAAACGTGACGATTTTGGATGGATTTTTAACCAATATTTGATGGTTTTAACCCAAAATTGGATTTAATTTCATTTTTTTTTAAGATCAAAATTGGAGGAATTCGATTTTCACCAAAATCAGGTTTTTTGACCCCAAAATTTGAGAATTTTGGAGATTTTTTTTTTAACCAAAATGGGCGGATTCGGATGGATTTTTTTAACCAAAATCGGGCGGTTTTAACCCAAAATTGGGATTGGTTTCTCTTTTTTTTTTTTAACCCAAAATTTCAGGGATTTTTTTGGACCCCAAAATTGGAATTTTTGACCCCAAAATTGGAGAAATTTGGGTTTTCACCGAAATTCGCATTTTTTTGGGGGCCCCAAAATTGGCGATTTTGGGGTTTTTTTACCCAAATGTGAAGGGTTGGAAACAGAGCGGGAACTTGGGGGGCAAGGCTGGGGGGTACTGGGAGCACTGGGAGCACTGGGAGCACTGGGAGCACTGGGCTGGGGTTACTGGGAGCACTGGGAGCACTGGGAGCACTGGGAGCACTGGGAGCACTGGGCTGGGGTTACTGGGAGCACTGGGAACACTGGGATGGGGATACTGGGGACACTGGGAGCACTGGGATGGGGATACTGGGGATACTGGGAGCACTGGGATGGGGATACTGGGAGTACTGGAATGGTCATACTGGGGAGCACTGGGAGCACTGGAATGGTCATACTGGGAGCACTGGGAGCACTGGGATGGGGATACTGGGGATACTGGGAGTACTGGAATGGTCATACTGGGAGAACTGGGAGCACTGGAATGGTCATACTGGGAGAACTGGGAGCACTGGGAGGGGGATACTGGGAGAACTGGGAGCACTGGAATGGTCATACTGGGAGAACTGGGAGCACTGGGATGGGGATACTGGGGATACTGGGAGCACTGGGAGCACTGGGATGGGGATACTGGGGATACTGGGAGCACTGGGAGCACTGGGAGCACTGGGAGCACTGGGAGGGGGATACTGGGGATACTGGGAGCACTGGGATGGGGATACTGGGGATACTGGGAGTACTGGAATGGTCATACTGGGAGAACTGGGAGCACTGGGATGGGGATACTGGGGATACTGGGAGCACTGGGAGCACTGGGATGGGGATACTGGGAGCACTGGGAGCACTGGGAGCACTGGGAGCACTGGGAGGGGGATACTGGGGATACTGGGAGCACTGGGATGGGGATACTGGAAGTACTGGAATGGTCATACTGGGGAGCACTGGGAGCACTGGAATGGTCATACTGGGAGAACTGGGAGCACTGGGATGGGGATACTAGGGATACTGGGAGCACTGGGATGGGGATACTGGAAGTACTGGAATGGTCATACTGGGGAGCACTGGGAGCACTGGAATGGTCATACTGGGAGAACTGGGAGCACTGGGATGGGGATACTGGGGATACTGGGAGTACTGGAATGGTCATACTGGGAGCACTGGGAGCACTGGAATGGTCATACTGGGAGAACTGGGAGCACTGGGAGGGGGATACTGGGAGAACTGGGAGCACTGGAATGGTCATACTGGGAGAACTGGGAGCACTGGGATGGGGATACTGGGGATACTGGGAGCACTGGGAGCACTGGGATGGGGATACTGGGGATACTGGGAGCACTGGGAGCACTGGGAGCACTGGGAGCACTGGGAGGGGGATACTGGGGATACTGGGAGCACTGGGATGGGGATACTGGGGATACTGGGGATACTGGGAGTACTGGAATGGTCATACTGGGAGAACTGGGAGCACTGGGATGGGGATACTGGGGATACTGGGAGCACTGGGAGCACTGGGATGGGGATACTGGGAGCACTGGGAGCACTGGGAGCACTGAGAGCACTGGGAGCACTGGGAGGGGGATACTGGGAGCACAGGGAGCACTGGGATGGGGATACTGGGATTACTGGGAGCACTGGAATGGTCATACTGGGAGAACTGGGAGCACTGGGATGGGGATACTGGGATTACTGGGAGCACTGGAATGGTCATACTGGGAGAACTGGGAGCACTGGGATGGGGATACTGGGGATACTGGGAGCACTGGGAACACTGGGAGCACTGGGAGGGGGATACTGGGAGCACTGGGAGCACTGGGATGGGGATACTGGGGAGCACTGGGAGCACTGGGATAGGTGTACGGGGAGCACTGGGAGCACTGGGAGGGGGATACTGGGAGAACTGGGAGCACTGGGATGGGGATACTGGGATTACTGGGAGCACTGGAATGGTCATACTGGGAGAACTGGGAGCACTGGGATGGGGATACTGGGGATACTGGGAGAACTGGGAGCACTGGGATGGGGATACTGGGAGCACTGGGAGCACTGGGAGCACTGGGAGCACTGAGAGCACTGGGAGCACTGGGAGGGGGATACTGGGATTACTGGGAGTACTGGAATGGTCATACTGGGAGAACTGGGAGCACTGGAATGGTCATACTGGGAGCACTGGGAGCACTGGGATGGGGATACTGGGGATACTGGGAGCACTGGGATGGCGTCACTGGGAGCACTGGGAGCACTGGGATGGGGTTACTGGGGATACTGGGAGCACTGGGATGGGGTTACTGGGAGCACTGGGAGCACTGGGAGGGGGTTACTGGGGATACTGGGAGCACTGGGATGGGGTTACTGGGAGCACTGGGAGCACTGGGAGGGGGTTACTGGGATAACTGGGAGCACTGGGAGCACTGGGAACACTGGGATGGAATACTGGGGAGCACTGGGAGGGGGTTACTGGGAGCACTGGGAGCACTGGGCTGGGGTTACTGGGGATACTGGGAGCTCTGGGATGGGGATACTGGGAGCACTGGGATGGGGATACTGGGGATACTGGGAGCGCTGGGATGGCGTCACTGGGAGCACTGGGAGCACTGGGAGCACTGGGATGGGGATACTGTGAGCACTGGGATGGCGTCACTGGGAGCACTGGGAGCACTGGGAGCACTGAGAGCACTGGGAGCACTGGGAGGGGGATACTGGGATTACTGGGAGTACTGGAATGGTCATACTGGGAGAACTGGGAGCACTGGAATGGTCATACTGGGAGCACTGGGATGGGGGTACTGGAGTTACTGGGAGCACTGGGATGGGGTTACTGGGGATACTGGGAGCACTGGGATGGGGATACTGGGAGTTACTGGGAAGATGGCTGAGGGTAGTGGGGATACTGGGAGCGCTGGGATGGGGATACTGGGAGCACTGGGAGCACTGGGCTGCATGTAGGGCATACTGGGAGCACTGGTCGAGGTTACTGGGGATACTGGGAGCACTGGGGTGGGGATACTGGGGATACTGGGAGCACTGGGATGGGGTTACTGGGGATACTGGGAGCACTGGGATGGGGTCACTGGGAATACTGGGAGCACTGGGACTGAGGTTACTGGGGAGACTGGGCTGGGGATACTGGGGATACTGGGAATACTGGGAGCACTGGGGTGGCAGTTACTGGGGATACTGGGAGCACTGGGATGGCAGTTACTGGGGATACTGGGAGCTCTGGGATGGAGTTACTGGGGATACTGGGAGCTGCTGAGGGGCACTGGGATGTTTAACTGGGGGAACTGGGAGCACTGGGAGGCACTGGGGGATACTGGGAGTGAACTGGGATTTGCTGGGAGCTACTGGGAGCTACTGGAGTGAACTGGGAGCTACTGGGAGCTACTGGGAGCTACTGGAGTGAACTGGGAGCTACTGGGAGTGAACTGGGAGCTACTGGGATTTACTGGGAGTCACTGGGAGCTACTGGGAGTGAACTGGGAGTTACTGGGAGCTACTGGGAGCTGCTGGAGTGAACTGGGAGCTACTGGGAGTGAAGTGGGATTTACTGGGAGTCACTGGGATTTACTGGGAGCTACTGGGATTCACTGGGAGTTACTGGGGCCACTGGAGTGAATTGGGAGCTACTGGGAGTGAACTGGGATTTACTGGGAGTGAACTGGGATTTACTGGGGTTTACTGGGAGTCACTGGGAGCTACTGGGAGTGAACTGGGATTTGCTGGGAGCTACTGGGATTTACTGGGAGCTATTGGGAGCGAACTGGGAGCTACTGGGAGCAAACTGGGAATGAACTGGGAGCTACTGGGAGCTACTGGAGTGAACTGGGAGCTACTGGGGTTTACTGGGAGTCACTGGGATTTACTGGAAGTGAACTGGGATTTACTGGGAGCTACTGGGAGCAAACTGGGATTTAGTGGGAGCTACTGAGAGTCACTGGGAGCTACTGGGATTGAACTGGGAGTTACTGGGATTGAACTGGGAGTTACTGGGGCCACTGGAGTGAACTGGGAGCTACTGGGAGTGCCCTGGGATTTACTGGGAGCTACTGGGATTTACTGGGAGTCACTGGGAGTCACTGGGAGTCACTGGGATTTATTGGGGGCTACTGGGATTGAACTGGGATTTACTGGGAGCTACTGGGAGTGAACTGGGAGTTACTGGGGCCACTGGAGTGAACTGGGAGCTACTGGGAGTGAACTGGGATTTGCTGGGAGCTACTGGGAGCGAACTGGGATTTACTGGGGGATACTGGGAGTGCCCTGGGAGTCACTGGGATTTACTGGAAGTGAACTGGGATTTACTGGGAGCTACTGGGAGCTACTGGGAGCGAACTGGGAGCTACTGGGCGCCACCAGGGGGCGCCACCACCTTCCCCGCGGCCCCTGAGGGGAGGGCGGAAGCGCCTTTTCCCGCCTCACGGGGGGAGGCGGGACCTCGGCCCGCATTGACCAATAGGAGCTGCCCTTCCCGCCGTTCCGGGCGCTGATTGGTAGAAGCGGCGGCACTCAGCCAATCAGAACGCGAGGGGGGGGCGTGGTTTCTGCGAGCGGCGGGAATGGCGGGCGAGCTCGGCGCTGAGGCGGCGCGGGAGATCCGCCGTGAGTTGGGGCTTTAATGGCGTTTAACGGGGTTTAACCCGGGCTTAAAAGGCTTTAATGAGGGCTGGAAGGGGGCACGGGGACCCTGAGAGCTCGAGGAGCCTCCCCCGCCCTGGGGCGTCCTCAGGCGGCCCCGCGGTCCCCTCAGGTTTTCTCTCCCTCAGGCCGCCATGGGCTCCAATTCCCCTCACAGGAGTTTTAATCCTCACTCTGGGTTCGGGTCTTCAAACCCTCCTGGGAGTCCTCAAACCCCTCATAGGGACTCAAATTCCCCCTCACGGGCTCAAATAGCCCCAGAGGCGCTCAAAGTATTCACACCCCCCCCCCATCCCCCTCAATCCCCAAATTCTCCTTTTTTTTCCCCCCTCAGAAGCTCAAATCCCCCCAAGGATCCCTCAAACCCCTCCAGAGGGGCTCAAATCCCCCCCAAAATCTCCTTTTTTTCCCCCTCAGAAGATCGAATTCCCCCCCAAATTTTAATCCAAGGGGAGTTTAAATCCCCCCCAGTTTTCCCCTCAAATTCCCCTCCCCCCTCAGGTTCTCCCTCCGTTTTTCCATCTCAGATTCATCCCAAATTCTCCCTCAGCCCCTTCCCCGTGTCCTGATCTCCTCCAAATCCCCCCGAATTCCTCCCATCCCGCTCTTCTTGAGTCCCTCAGGGATTCCCTGGATCCTTGAGGGGATTCCCTGGATCCTTAAAGGGATCCTCCAGGTCCTGGGAGGGTTCTTGGATCTTTAAAGGGATTTCCTGGATCCCTGGGGGATTTCCAGGATCCTTGGAGGGATTTCCTGGATCTTTAAAGGAATTCCCTGAATCCTTGGGATGATTCCCTAGATCCTTGAGAGGGATTCCCTGGATCCTTGAGGGAATTCCCTGGATCCTTAAAGGGATCCTCCAGGTCCTGGGAAGGTTCTTGGATCCTTAAAGGGATTCCCTGGATCCCTGGGGGGATTCCCTGGATCCCTGGGGGGGATTCCCTGGATCCTTAAGGGGTTTTTTTGGGTCCTGGGGGGGATTCCCTGGATCCTTAAGGGGATTCCCTGGATCCTTAAAGGGATCCTCCAGGTCCTGGGAGGGTTCTTGGATCCTTAAAGGGATTCCCTGGATCCCTGAGGGGATTCCCTGGATCCCTGGGGGGGATTCCCTGGATCCTTAAGGGGTTTTTTTTTGGGTCCTGGGGGGGATTCCCTGGATCCTTTTGGGAATTCCCTGGATCCTTAAAGGGATCCTCCAGGTCCTGGGAAGGTTCTTGGATCCTTAAAGGGATTCCCTGGATCCCTGGGGGGATTCCCTGGATCCCTGGGGGGGATTCCCTGGATCCTTAAGGGGTTTTTTTGGGTCCTGGGGGGGATTCCCTGGATCCTTAAGGGGATTCCCTGGATCCTTAAAGGGATCCTCCAGGTCCTGGGAGGGTTCTTGGATCCTTAAAGGGATTCCCTGGATCCTTTTGGGAATTCTCTGGATCCCTGGGGGGGATTCCCTGGATCCTTAAGGGGTTTTTTTGGGTCCTGGGGGGGATTCCCTGGATCCTTGAGGGGATTCCCTGGATCCTTAAAGGGATTCTCCAGGTCCTGGGAGGGTTCTTGGATCCTTAAAGGGATTCCCTGGATCCTTTGGGGAATTCTCTGGATCCCTGGGGGGGATTCCCTGGATCCTTAAGGGGTTTTTTTGGGTCCTGGGGGGGATTCCCTGGATCCTTGAGGGGATTCCCTGGATCCTTAAGGGGGGTTTTTTTTGGGTCCTGGGGGGGATTCCCTGGATCCTTGAGGGGATTCCCTGGATCCTTAAAGGGATTCTCCAGGTCCTGGGAGGGTTCTTGGATCCTTAAAGGGATTCCCTGGATCCCCGGGGGATTTCCAGGATCCTTGGAGGGATTTCCTGGATCTTTAAAGGAATTCTCTGAATCCTTGGGATGATTCCCTGGATCCTTGAGGGGGATTCCCTGGATCCTTGAGGGGATTCTCTGGATCCTTAAAGGGATCCTCCAGGTCCTGGGAGGGTTCTTGGATCCTTAAAGGGATTCCCTGGATCCTTTTGGGAATTCTCTGGATCACTGGGGGGGATTCCCTGGATCCTTAAGGGGTTTTTTTGGGTCCTGGGGGGGATTCCCTGGATCCTTGAGGGGATTCCCTGGATCCTTAAGGGGTTTTTTTGGGTCCTGGGGGGGATTCCCTGGATCCTTGAGGGGATTCCCTGGATCCTTAAAGGGATTCTCCAGGTCCTGGGAGGGTTCTTGGATCCTTAAAGGGATTCCCTGGATCCCCGGGGGATTTCCAGGATCCTTGGAGGGATTTCCTGGATCTTTAAAGGAATTCTCTGAATCCTTGGGATGATTCCCTGGATCCTTGAGAGGGATTCCCTGGATCCTTAAAGGGATCATCCAGGTCCTGGGAGGGTTCTTGGATCCTTAAAGGGATTCCCTGGATCCTTGAGGGGATTCCCTGGATCCTTTGGGAGTTTCTGGGGTCCTTGGGGGGCTCCTTGGATCCTTGGGGGGATTCCCTGGATCCTTGTGGGGATTTCCTGGATCCTTCAAGGGATTCCCTGAATCCTTGGGGGAATTCCCTGGATCCTTGGGAGGCTCCTGGGACCCTTGGGATGATTCCCAGGATCCTTGAGGGATTCCTTGGATCCTTAAGGGGTTTTTGGGGAGTCCCTGGGGGGCTCCTTGGATCCTTGAGGGGATTCCCTGGATCCTTTTGGGAATTCCCTGGATCCTTGGGGGAAGTTCTTGGATCCTTGTGGGAATTCTCTGGATCCTTTGAGGGAATCCCCTTGATCCTTACGGGGTTTTTTGGATCCCTGAGGAGATTCCCTGGGATCCTTGTGGGGCTTTCCTGGATCCTCGGGGATTCCTTGGATTTTTGGGGGAATTCCCAGGACCCTTGGGAAGATTTCCTGGATCCTTTTGGGGTTTCCTTGGATCCTTGAGGGGATTCCCTGGATCCTTGGGATTTTTTGGTGTCCATGGGGGGTTCTTGGATCTCTGGGGGGATTCCCTGGATCCTTCAAAAGATTCCTCAGCTCCTTGGGGGGGTCCTTGAGGGGATTCCTTGGATCCTTCAAGGGATTCCTTGGATCCTTGGGGGGGACTCCCTGAATTCCTTTGGGGGGAATTCCCTGGATCTTTATTGGATTCCCTGGAACCTTAAGGGATTCCTTGGATCCTTGGGGGGGATTCCCTGGATCTTTCAGTGATTTCCTGGATCCTTCAGGAGATTCCTGAAGTCCTGGAGGGCTCCTTGGATCCTTGAGGGGATTCCCTGGATCCTTGTGGGGATTTTGGGGTCCTTTGGGGAATCCTTGGATCCTTGGTGGGGGGGGGAGGGGATTCCCTGGGATCCTTGTGGTGATTTCCTGGATCCTTGGGGAATCCTTGGATCCTTGGGGGAATTCCCAGGGATGCTCAGGAGGCTCCTGGCACCCTTGGGAAGATCCCCTGGATCCCTGGGAGGATTCCCTGGATCCTTCAGGAAAGTTCTTGGATCCCTGAGGGGATTCCCTGGATCCTTGGGGGAATTCCCTGGATCCCTGGGGGGATTCCCTGGATCCTTCAAGGGATTCCCTGAATCCTTGGGATGATTCCCTGGATCCTTGGGATTTTTTGGGGTCCTTGGGGGGGTTCTTGGATCTCTGGGGGGATTCCCTGGATCCTTCAAAAGATCCCTCAGGTCCTTGGGGGGATCCTTGAGGGGATTCCTTGGATCCTTAAAGGGATCGTCCAGGTCCTGGGAGGGTTCTTGGATCCTTAAAGGGATTCCCTGGATCCTTGAGGGGATTCCCTGGATCCTTTGGGAGTTTCTGGGGTCCTTGGGGGGCTCCTTGGATCCTTGAGGGGATTCCCTGGATCCTTGTGGGGATTTCCTGGATCCTTCAAGGGATTCCCTGGATCCTTGGGATGATTCCCTGGATCCTTGGGAGGCTCCTGGGACCCTTGGGATGATTCCCAGGATCCTTGAGGGATTCCTTGGATCCTTAAGGGGTTTTTGGGGAGTCCCTGGGGGGCTCCTTGGATCCTTAAGGGGATTCCCTGGATCCTTTTGGGAATTCCCTGGATCCTTGGGGGAAGTTCTTGGATCCTTGTGGGAATTCTCTGGATCCTTTGAGGGAATCCCCTTGATCCTTACGGGGTTTTTTGGATCCCTGAGGAGATTCCCTGGGATCCTTGTGGGGCTTTCCTGGATCCTCGGGGATTCCTTGGATTTTTGGGGGAATTCCCAGGACCCTTGGGAAGATTTCCTGGATCCTTTTGGGGTTTCCTTGGATCCTTGAGGGGATTCCCTGGATCCTTGGGATTTTTTGGTGTCCATGGGGGGGTTCTTGGATCTCTGGGGGGATTCCCTGGATCCTTCAAAAGATTCCTCAGGTCCTTGGGGGGATCCTTGAGGGGATTCCTTGGATCCTTCAAGGGATTCCTTGGATCCTTGGGGGGGACTCCCTGAATTCCTTTGGGGGGAATTCCCTGGATCTTTATTGGATTCCCTGAAACCTTAAGGGATTCCTTGGGGGATTCCCTGGATCCTTGGGATTTTTTGGGGTCCTTGGGGGGGCTCTTGGACCTCTGGGGAGATTCCCTGGATCCTTCAAAAGATCCCTCAGCTCCTTGGGGGGGTCCTTGAGGGGATTCCTTGGATCCTTCGGGGGGACTCCCTGAATTCCTTTGGGGGGAATTCCCTGGATCTTTATTGGATTCCCTGGAACCTTAAGGGATTCCTTGGGGGATTCCCTGGATCCTTGGGATTTTTTGGGGTCCATGGGGGGGTTCTTGGACCTCTGGGGAGATTCCCTGGATCCTTCAAAAGATCCCTCAGCTCCTTGGGGGGGTCCTTGAGGGGATTCCTTGGATCCTTCAAGGGATTCCTTGGATCCTTCGGGGGACTCCCTGAATTCCTTTGGGGGGAATTCCCTGGATCTTTATTGGATTCCCTGAAACCTTAAGGGATTCCTTGGGGGATTCCCTGGATCCTTGGGATTTTTTGGTATCCATGGGGGGGTTCTTGGACCTCTGGGGAGATTCCCTGGATCCTTCAAAAGATTCCTCAGGTCCTTGGGGGGGTCCTTGAGGGGATTCCTTGGATCCTTCAAGGGATTCCTTGGATCCTTCGGGGGACTCCCTGAATTCCTTTGGGGGGAATTCCCTGGATCTTTATTGGATTCCCTGGAACCTTAAGGGATTCCTTGGGGGATTCCCTGGATCCTTGGGATTTTTTGGGGTCCATGGGGGGGTTCTTGGACCTCTGGGGAGATTCCCTGGATCCTTCAAAAGATCCCTCAGCTCCTTGGGGGGATCCTTGAGGGGATTCCTTGGATCCTTCGGGGGGACTCCCTGAATTCCTTTGGGGGAATTCCCTGGATCTTTATTGGATTCCCTGGAACCTTAAGGGATTCCTTGGGGGATTCCCTGGATCCTTGGGATTTTTTGGGGTCCATGGGGGGGTTCTTGGACCTCTGGGGAGATTCCCTGGATCCTTCAAAAGATCCCTCAGGTCCTTGGGGGGGTCCTTGAGGGGATTCCTTGGATCCTTCGGGGGGACTCCCTGAATTCCTTTGGGGGGAATTCCCTGGATCTTTATTGGATTCCCTGGAACCTTAAGGGATTCCTTGGGGGATTCCCTGGATCCTTGGGATTTTTTGGGGTCCATGGGGGGGTTCTTGGACCTCTGGGGAGATTCCCTGGATCCTTCAAAAGATCCCTCAGCTCCTTGGGGGGGTCCTTGAGGGGATTCCTTGGATCCTTCGGGGGACTCCCTGAATTCCTTTGGGGGGAATTCCCTGGATCTTTATTGGATTCCCTGAAACCTTAAGGGATTCCTTGGGGGATTCCCTGGATCCTTGGGATTTTTTGGGGTCCATGGGGGGGTTCTTGGACCTCTGGGGAGATTCCCTGGATCCTTCAAAAGATCCCTCAGCTCCTTGGGGGGGTCCTTGAGGGGATTCCTTGGATCCTTCGGGGGGACTCCCTGAATTCCTTTGGGGGGAATTCCCTGGATCTTTATTGGATTCCCTGGAACCTTAAGGGATTCCTTGGGGGATTCCCTGGATCCTTGGGATTTTTTGGGGTCCTTGGGGGGTTCTTGGATCTCTGGGGAGATTCCCTGGATCCTTCAAAAGATCCCTCAGCTCCTTGGGGGGGTCCTTGAGGGGATTCCTTGGATCCTTCAAGGGATTCCTTGGATCCTTTGGGGGACTCCCTGAATTCCTATGGGGGAATTCCCTGGATCTTTATTGGATTCCCTGGAACCTTAAGGGATTCCTTGGATCCTTGGGGGGGATTCCCTGGATCTTTCAGTGATTTCCTGGATCCTTCAGGAGATTCCTGAAGTCCTGGAGGGCTCCTTGGATCCTTGAGGGGATTCCCTGGATCCTTGTGGGGATTTTGGGGTCCTTTGGGGGATTCCTTGGATCCTTGGGGGGGGGGGGGAGGGGATTCCCTGGGATCCTTGTGGTGATTTCCTGGATCCTTGGGGAATCCTTGGATCCTTGGGGGAATTCCCAGGGATGCTCAGGAGGCTCCTGGCACCCTTGGGAAGATCCCCTGGATCCCTGGGAGGATTCCCTGGATCCTTCAGGAAAGTTCTTGGATCCCTGAGGGGATTCCCTGGATCCTTGGGGGAATTCCCTGGATCCCTGGGGGGATTCCCTGGATCCTTCAAGGGATTCCCTGAATCCTTGGGATGATTCCCTGGATCCTTGGGATTTTTTGGGGTCCTTGGGGGGGTTCTTGGATCTCTGGGGGGATTCCCTGGATCCTTCAAAAGATCCCTCAGGTCCTTGGGGGGATCCTTGAGGGGATTCCTTGGATCCTTAAAGGGATCGTCCAGGTCCTGGGAGGGTTCTTGGATCCTTAAAGGGATTCCCTGGATCCTTGAGGGGATTCCCTGGATCCTTTGGGAGTTTCTGGGGTCCTTGGGGGGCTCCTTGGATCCTTGAGGGGATTCCCTGGATCCTTGTGGGGATTTCCTGGATCCTTCAAGGGATTCCCTGGATCCTTGGGATGATTCCCTGGATCCTTGGGAGGCTCCTGGGACCCTTGGGATGATTCCCAGGATCCTTGAGGGATTCCTTGGATCCTTAAGGGGGTTTTGGGGAGTCCCTGGGGGGCTCCTTGGATCCTTGAGGGGATTCCCTGGATCCTTTTGGGAATTCCCTGGATCCTTGGGGGAAGTTCTTGGATCCTTGTGGGAATTCTCTGGATCCTTTGAGGGAATCCCCTTGATCCTTACGGGGTTTTTTGGATCCCTGAGGAGATTCCCTGGGATCCTTGTGGGGCTTTCCTGGATCCTCGGGGATTCCTTGGATTTTTGGGGGAATTCCCAGGACCCTTGGGAAGATTTCCTGGATCCTTTTGGGGTTTCCTTGGATCCTTGAGGGGATTCCCTGGATCCTTGGGATTTTTTGGTGTCCATGGGGGGGTTCTTGGATCTCTGGGGGGATTCCCTGGATCCTTCAAAAGATCCCTCAGGTCCTTGGGGGGGTCCTTGAGGGGATTCCTTGGATCCTTCAAGGGATTCCTTGGATCCTTGGGGGGGACTCCCTGAATTCCTTTGGGGGAATTCCCTGGATCTTTATTGGATTCCCTGGAACCTTAAGGGATTCCTTGGGGGATTCCCTGGATCCTTGGGATTTTTTGGGGTCCTTGGGGGGTTCTTGGATCTCTGGGGAGATTCCCTGGATCCTTCAAAAGATCCCTCAGCTCCTTGGGGGGGTCCTTGAGGGGATTCCTTGGATCCTTCAAGGGATTCCTTGGATCCTTTGGGGGACTCCCTGAATTCCTATGGGGGAATTCCCTGGATCTTTATTGGATTCCCTGGAACCTTAAGGGATTCCTTGGATCCTTGGGGGGGATTCCCTGGATCTTTCAGTGATTTCCTGGATCCTTCAGGAGATTCCTGAAGTCCTGGAGGGCTCCTTGGATCCTTGAGGGGATTCCCTGGATCCTTGTGGGGATTTTGGGGTCCTTTGGGGGATTCCTTGGATCCTTGGGGGGGGGGGGGGAGGGGATTCCCTGGGATCCTTGTGGTGATTTCCTGGATCCTTGGGGAATCCTTGGATCCTTGGGGGAATTCCCAGGGATGCTCAGGAGGCTCCTGGCACCCTTGGGAAGATCCCCTGGATCCCTGGGAGGATTCCCTGGATCCTTCAGGAAAGTTCTTGGATCCCTGAGGGGATTCCCTGGATCCTTGGGGGAATTCCCTGGATCCCTGGGGTGATTCCCTGGATCCTTCAAGGGATTCCCTGAATCCTTGGGGGAATTCCCTGGATCCTTGGGATTTTTTTGGGTCCTTGGGGGGGCTCTTGGACCTCTGGGGAGATTCCCTGGATCCTTCAAAAGATCCCTCAGCTCCTTGGTGGGGGGAATCCTTGAGGAGATTCCTCAGATCTTTGGAAGCATCTCCCGCATCCCAACCCCCCCTCCTCCCTAAAACCTCTTTCCGCAACCCCACCAAAAAAAAAAAAAACAAAAAAAAAAACAAAAAACCCCCAAAAAAATAGAAATTCCCAATTTTTCCCAACTCTCCCTTCTCCCTTCCCCCCCTCATCCCAGACCTCCAAAAATCCAAGGAAAAATCCCGGCGCCTCCGCAACGCCGCCGACGCAGCCGCCGCCTGCAACCGCCTGGGCGAGCTTCTGGCCTCTCACGGTGAGTCCCAAATCCCTGAAATCCTTGGAAAAAAACCCAAAAAAACCCCCTCTGGAATATTCCTGGAACGCTCTCCCCTCCTCCAGGGCGCTACGAGGAGGCTCTGGAGGAGCACCGGGAAGAGCTGAGGCTGCTGGAAGGGGCCGGGGATCCCTTGGGATGCGCCGTGGCCCATCGGAAAATCGGGGAGCGCCTGGCCGAGCTCGGCAGGTTCCAGGCTGCCCTCGAGGTGAGGGGACAGAGGGGGGGATAAAGGGGTTTGGGGGGATTGGGAATGGATTTGGGGGGACTGGGAGGGGAGTTGGGGGGATTGGGAGGGGATTTGGGGGGATTGGGAATGGATTTGGGGGACTGGGAATGAATTTGGGGGGATTGGGAGGGGATTTGGGGGGACTGGGAGGGGATTTGGGGGGATTGGGAGGGGATTTGGGAAGTCTGGGATGGGATTTGGGGGGACTGGAGGGGATTTGGGGGGATTGGGAATGGATTTGGGGGGACTGGGAGGGGATTTGGGGGGATTGGGAATGGATTTGGGGGGATTGGGAGGGGATTTGGGGGGACTGGGAATGGATTTGGGGGGACTGGGAGGGGATTTGGGAGGATTGGGAGGGGATTTGGGGGATTGGGAGGGGATTTGGGGGGATTAGGAGGGGATTTGGGGGGACTGGGAGGGGATTTGGGGGATTGGGAGGGGATTTGGGGGGACTGGGAATGGATTTGGGGGGATTGGGAGGGGATTTTGGGGATTGGGAGGGGATTTGGGGGGATTGGGAGGGGATTTGGGGGACTGGGAATGGATTTGGGGGGATTGGGAGGGGATTTGGGGGGACTGGGATGGGATTTGGAAAGTCTGGGATGGGATTTGGGGGTCTGGGAGGGGATTTGGGGGGACTGGGATGGAATTTGGGGGACTGGGAATGGATTTGGGGGGGATTGGGATGGGGTTTGGGGGGACTGGGAGAGGATTTGGGGGGACTGGGATGGGATTTGGGGGGATTGGGATGGGATTTTGGGGTTTGGGAGGGGATTTGGGGGCGCCTGGCCGAGCTCGGCAGGTTCCAGGCTGCCCTCGAGGTGAGGGGACAGAGGGGTTTGGGGAAGGATTTTGGGGAAGCTGGGAGAAGTTTGGAGAGGTTGGGAGTGGGGTTGGAGGGGGTGGGAGGGGATTGGGATGGGATTTGGGGGGATTGGGAATGGATTTGGGGGACTGGGAATGAATTTGGGGGGATTGGGAGGGGATTTGGGGGGACTGGGAGGGGATTTGGGGGGATTGGGAGGGGATTTGGGAAGTCTGGGAAGGGATTTTGGGGGACTGGGAGGGGATTGGGGGGATTGGGATGGGGTTTGGGGGACTGGAGGGGATTTTGGAGGATTGGGAGGGGATTTGGGGGAATTGGGAATGGATTTTGGGGAACTGGGAATGGATTTGGGAAGTTTGGGATGGGATTTGGGGGGATTGGGAGGGGATTTGGGGGATTGGGGGGGAATTTGGGGGATTGGGATGGGGTTTGGGGAGATTGGGAGGGGATTTGGGGGGATTTGGAGAGGATTTGGGGAGTCTGAGAATGGATTTTGGGAATCTGGGAATTGATTTTGAAACCTGGGATTGGATTTGGGGAGTTTGGGACTGGATTTGGGAATCTGGGAGACGATTTTGGGGACCTGGGATTGGATTTTGGAACCTGGGATTGGATTTTGGGGGGTCTGGGATTGGATTTGGGAACCTGGGATTGGATTTGGGGAACCTGGGACGGGATTTTGGGAATCTGGGATTGGATTTGGGGTTTTTGGGAGCAGATTTTGGGAATCTGGGATTGGATTTGAGGATCTGGGATTGGATTTTGGGAATCTGGGATTGGTTCTGGGGTTTTTGGGATTGGATCTGGGAATCTGGGACTGGATTTTGGGAGTCTGGGATTGGATCTGGGGAGTCTGGGAATGGATTTTGGGAATCTGGGATTTGATTTTGGAACCTGGGATTGGATTTGGGGAGTTTGGGACTGGATTTGGGAATCTGGGATTGGATTTGGGGAGTCTGGGAATGGATTTTGGGAATCTGGGATGGGATTTGAGGATCTGGGAGCAGATTTTGGGGATCTGGGATTGGATTTGGGGGGTTCTGAGAATGGATTTTGGGAATCTGGGCATTGATTTTGGAACCTGGGATTGGATTTGGGGAATCTGGGATTGGATTTTGGGAATCTGGGATTGGATTTGGGGTTTTTGGGAGCGGATTTTGGGAATCTGGGAGTGGATTTGAGGATCTGGGAGAGGATTTTGGGGATATGGGATTGGATTTGGGGAACCTGGGATGGGATTTTGGGAATCTGGGATTGGAATTGGGGAGTCTGGGATTGGATTTGGGGTTTTTGGGATTGGATCTGGGAATCTGGGAATGGATTTCGGGAATCTGGGATTGGATTTGAGGATCTGGGATTGGATTTGGGGAGTCTGGGAATGGATTTTGGGAATCTGGAATTGATTTTGGGGACCTGGGATTGGATTTGGGATCCTGGGATTGGATTTGGGGAATCTGGGATTGGATTTGGGAACCTGGGACGGGATTTTGGGATCTGGGATTGGATTTAGGGAACCTGGGATTGGATTTTGGGGAATCTGGGATTGGATTTTGGGGATCTGGGATTGGATTTTGGGGAATCTGGGATTGGATTTTGGGGATCTGGGATTGGATCTGGGGAGTCTGGGACTGGATTTGGGAACCTGGGACTGGATTTTGGGATCTGGGATTGGATTTGGGGTTTTTGGGATTGGATTTTGGGAATCTGGGATTGGATTTGGGGAGTCTGGGACTGGATTTGGAAATCTGGGATTGGATTTGGGAACCTGGGACGGGATTTTGGGGAATCTGGGATTGGATTTGGGAATCTGGGAATGGATTTTGGGAATCTGGGATTGGATTTTGGAACCTGGGATTGGATTTTGGGGAATCTGGGATTGGATTTTGGGGATCTGGGATTGGATCTGGGGAGTCTGGGACTGGATTTGGGAACCTGGGACTGGATTTTGGGATCTGGGATTGGATTTGGGGGAATCTGGGATTGGATTTTGGGAATCTGGGATGGGATTTGAGGATCTGGGAGCAGATTTTGGGGATCTGGGATTGGATTTGGGGAGTTCTGAGAATGGATTTTGGGAATCTGGGCATTGATTTTGGAACCTGGGATTGGATTTGGGGAATCTGGGATTGGATTTTGGGAATCTGGGATTGGATTTGGGGTTTTTGGGAGCAGATTTTGGGAATCTGGGATTGGATTTGAGGATCTGGGATTGGATTTGGGGAGTCTGGGAATGGATTTTGGGAATCTGGAATTGATTTTGGGGACCTGGGATTGGATTTGGGAACCTGGGATTGGATTTGGGGAATCTGGGATTGGATTTGGGAATCTGGGATTGGATTTGGGGGATCTGGGATTGGATTTGGGAATCTGGGATTGGATTTGGGGTTTTTGGGAGCAGATTTTGGGAATCTGGGAGTGGATTTGAGGATCTGGGAGAGGATTTTGGGGATATAGGATTGGATTTGGGGAACCTGGGATGGGATTTTGGGAATCTGGGATTGGAATTGGGGAGTCTGGGATTGGATTTGGGGTTTTTGGGATTGGATCTGGGAATCTGGGAATGGATTTCGGGAATCTGGGATTGGATTTGGGGAGTCTGGGAATGGATTTTGAGAATCTGGAATTGATTTTGGGGACCTGGGATTGGATTTGGGGAATCTGGGATTGGATTTAGGGAACCTGGGACAGGATTTTGGGAATCTGGGATTGGATTTTGGAACCTGGGATTG
The DNA here is from genome assembly GCF_041296385.1 of Aphelocoma coerulescens. Classification (NCBI taxonomy): domain Eukaryota; kingdom Metazoa; phylum Chordata; class Aves; order Passeriformes; family Corvidae; genus Aphelocoma; species Aphelocoma coerulescens. Next base: position 94,665 of record NW_027183618.1, read on the forward strand.
GATTTTGGGGATCTGGGATTGGATCTGGGGAGTCTGGGACTGGATTTGGGAACCTGGGACTGGATTTTGGGATCTGGGATTGGATTTGGGGTTTTTGGGATTGGATTTTGGGAATCTGGGATTGGATTTGGGGAGTCTGGGACCGGATTTGGAAATCTGGGATGGGATTTGGGAATCTGGGATTGGATTTGGGGTTTTTGGGATTGGATTTTGGGAATCTGGGATTGGATTTGGGGAGTCTGGGACTGGATTTGGAAATCTGGGATTGGATTTTGGAACCTGGGCCGGGATTTTGGGATCCAGGAATCTCGGCCAGTCCGGAATCCCTTCAGAGCCGCCTCCCTGGGACTTTGCCCCTTTTCCCTGGGGATTTTTGGGGTGGATTCTCCCGGGTTTTGTTGGTTCTTGATGTTTTTTCCTCTTTCCTGACATTTCCCTCCCTCTCTCTCCCTCTTTCCCTCCCTCTCTCTCCCACTTTTCCTCCTCTTTCCCAACATTTCCCTCGTCCCTCTCCCACTTTCCCTCCTCTCTCTCCTGCTTTTTCTCCTCTTTCCCGACCTTTCCCTCTCCCTCTTTCCCGACGTTTCCCTCCCTCTCTCCCTCTTTCCTCCCTCTCTCTCCCACTTTCCTCCCTCTCTCCTGCTTTTCCTCCTCTCTCTCCCTCTCCCTCTCTCCCACTTTCCTCCCTCTCTCCCTCTTTCCCTCCTCTCTCTCCCGCTTTTCCTCCTCTTTCCCGACATTTCCCTCTCCCTCTTTCCCGACATTTCCCTCCCTCTCTCTCCCACTTTTCCTCCTCCTTCCCGACCTTTCCCTTTCCCTCTTCCCCAACATTTCCCTCGTCCCTCTCCCACTTTCCCTCCCCTCTCTCCTGCTTTTCCTCCTCTTTCCCGACATTTCCCTCTCCCTCTTTCCCGACATTTCCCTCCCTCTCTCCCACTTTCCTCCCTCTCTCCTGCTTTTCCTCCTCTCTCTCCCTCTCCCTCTCTCCCACTTTCCTCCCTCTCTCCCTCTTTCCCTCCTCTCTCTCCCGCTTTTCCTCCTCTTTCCCGACATTTCCCTCTCCCTCTTTCCCGACATTTCCCTCCCTCTCTCTCCCACTTTTCCTCCTCCTTCCCGACCTTTCCCTTTCCCTCTTCCCCAACATTTCCCTCGTCCCTCTCCCACTTTCCCTCCCTCTCTCCCGCTTTTCCTCCTCTTTCCCGACCTTTCCCTCTCCCTCTTTCCCGACCTTTCTCTCTCCCTCTTTCCCGACATTTCCCTCCCTCTCTCTCCCTCTTTCCCTCCCTCTCTCTCCCTCTTTTCCTCCCTCTCTCTCCTGCTTTTCCTCCTCTCTCTCTCCTTCTTTCCCTCCCTCTCTCTCCTGCTTTTCCTCCTCTTTCCCCACATTTCCCTCTCCCTCTTTCCCGACATTTCCCTCCCTCTCTCCCTCTTTCCTCTCCCTCTCTCCCACTTTCCTCCCTCTCTCCCTCTTTCCCTCCTCTCTCTCCTGCTTTTCCTCCTCTTTCCCGACATTTCCTTCTCCCTCTTTCCCGACATTTCCCTCCTCCCACTCTCCCTCTTTCCCTCCTCTCTCTCACTCTTTCCCTCCCTCTCTCTCCTGCTTTTCCTCCTCTTTCCCCACATTTTCCTCCCGCTTTCTCCCACTTTCCCTCCTCTCCCTCCCACTTTTCCTCTCTCTCTCGTTTTTCCATCTCTCCCTCTTTCCCTCCTCTCTCTCCCTCTTTGCCGACATCTCCCCCTCCCTCTCTCCCACTTTGCCTCTCTCTCCCACTTTTCCTCCCTCTTTCCCAACATTTCCCTCCCTCTCTCCCTCCATTCCTCCCTCTCTCTCCCACTTTCCCTCCCTCTCTCTCCCAACTTTCCTTCCTCTCTCCCACTTTTCCCTCCTCTCTCTCCCACTTTTCCTCCTCTTTCCCGACATTTCTCTCTCCCTCTTTCCTCCCTCTCTCTCCCTCTTTCCTCCCTCTCTCTCCCGCCTTTCCTCCCCCTCTCCCTCTTTCCCTCCTCTCTCCCTCTTTCCCTCCCTCTCTCCTGCTTTTCCTCCCCCTCTCCCGCTTTTCCTCCTCTTTCCCCACATTTTCCTCCCTCTCTACCCCAACATTTCTCTCTCCCTCTCTCCCTCCTCTCTCTCCCGCTTTTCCTTCTCTTTCCCGACGTTTCTCTCTCCCTCTCTCCCTCTTTCCCTCCTCTCTCTCCCGCCTTTCCTCCCCCTCTCCCTCTTTCCTTCCTCTCTCCCTCTTTCCCTCCTCTCTCTCCCACTTTTCTGCCTCTTTCCCAACATTTCTCTCCCTCTCTCTCCCACTTTCCCTCCTCTCTCTCCCGTTTTCCGTCCTCTCTCTCCCACTTTCCCTCCTCTCTCTCCCGCTTTTCCCGACATCTCCCTCCTCCCTCTTTCCCAACATTTCCCTCTCCCTCTCTCCCAACATTTCCCTCTCCCTCTCTCCCTCTTTCCCTTCTCTCTCTCCCTCTCTCCCAACATTTCCCTCTCCCTCTCTCCCTCTTTCCCTTCTCTCTCTCCCTTTTTCCCCACATTTTCCTCCCTCTCTCTCCCGCTTTTCCTCCCCCCTCCCTCTTTCCTTCCTCTCTCTCCCGCTTTTCCTCCTCCTTCCCGACCTTTCCCTTTCCCTCTTCCCCAACATTTCCCTCGTCCCTCTCCCGCTTTCCCTCCCTCTCTCCTGCTTTTCCTCCTCTTTCCTGACCTTTCCCTCTCCCTCTTTCCCGACATTTCCCTCCCTCTCTCTCCCTCTTTCCCTCCCTCTCTCTCCCTCTTTTCCTCCCTCTCTCTCCTGCTTTTCCTCCTCTCTCTCTCCTTCTTTCCCTCCCTCTCTCTCCTGCTTTTCCTCCTCTTTCCCCACATTTCCCTCTCCCTCTTTCCCGACATTTCCCTCCCTCTCTCCCTCTTTTCCTCCCTCTCCCTCCCACTTTTCCTCTCTCTCCCGTTTTTCCATCTCTCCCGCTTTTCCTCCTCTCTCTCCCTCTTTCCCAACGTTTCCCTCTCCCTCTTTCCCGACATTTCCCTCCCTCTCTCTCCCACTTTTCTTCCCTCTCTCCTGCTTTCCCTCCTCTCTCTCCCACTTTTCCTCCTCTTTCCCGACCTCTCCCTCTCCCTCTTTCCCGACATTTCCCTCCCTCTCTCCCTCTTTTCCTCCTCTCTCTCACTCTTTCCCTCCCTCTCTCTCCTGCTTTTCCTCCTCTTTCCCGACATTTCCCTCCCGCTTTCTCCCACTTTCCCTCCTCTCCCTCCCACTTTTCCTCTCTCTCCCGTTTTTCCATCTCTCCCTCTTTCCCTCCTCTCTCTCCCTCTTTCCCAACATCTCCCTCTCCCTCTCTCCCACTTTTCCTCTCTCTCCCACTTTTCCTCCCTCTTTCCCAACATTTCCCTCCCTCTCTCCCTCCATTCCTCCCTCTCTCCCACTTTCCCTCCCTCTCTCTCCCACTTTCCTTCCTCTCTCCCACTTTTCCCTCCTCTCTCCCACTTTTCCTCCTCTTTCCCGACATTTCCCTCTCCCTCTCTCCCTCTTTCCTCCCTCTCTCTCCCTCTTTCCTCCCTCTCTCCCGCTTTTCCTCCCCCCTCCTGCTTTTCCTTCCCCTTCTCCTGCTTTCCCTCCTCTCTCTCCCGCCTTTCCTCCCCCTCTCCCTCTTTCCCTCCTCTCTCCCTCTTTCCCTCCCTCTCTCCTGCTTTTCCTCCCCTCTCCCGCTTTTCCTCCTCTTTCCCCACATTTTCCTCCCTCTCTACCCCAACATTTCTCTCTCTCCCTCTCCCTTCTCTCTCTCCCGCTTTTCCTTCTCTTTCCCGACGTTTCTCTCTCCCTCTCTCCCTCTTTCCCTCCTCTCTCTCCCACTTTTCTGCCTCTTTCCCAACATTTCTCTCCCTCTCTCTCCCACTTTCCCTCCTCTCTCTCCCGTTTTCCCTCCTCTCTCTCCCACTTTTCCTCCCCCCTCCATCTTTCCCTCCTCTCTCTCCCGCTTCTCCCGACATCTCCCTCCTCCCTCTTTCCCGACATTTCCCTCTCCCTCTCTCCCAACATTTCCCTCTCCCTCTCTCCCTCTTTCCCTTCTCTCTCTCCCTCTTTCCCGACATTTCCCTCCTCTCTCTCCCTCTTTCCCCACATTTTCCTCCCTCTCTCTCCCGCTTTTCCTCCCCCTCTCCCTCTTTCCCTCTCTCTCTCCCTCTTTTCCTCCTCTCTCTCCCACTTTTCCTCCTCTTTCCCGACATTTCCCTCTCCCTCTTCCCCAACATTTCCCTCCTCCCTCTCCCACTTTCCTTCCTCTCTCTCCCACTTTTCCTCCTCTTTCCTGACATTTCCCTCTCCCTCTCTCCCTCTTTCCCTCCTCTCTTTCCCGACATCTCCCTCTCCCTCTTTCCCGACATCTCCCTCCTCCCTCTTTCCTGACATTTCCCCCTCTCTCTCCCTCTTTCCCCACATTTCCCTCCCTCTCTCTCCTGCTTTCCCTCCCTCTCTCCCTCTTTCCCTCCCTCTCTCCCTCTTTTCCTCCCTCTCTCTCCCACTTTTCCTCCTCTCTCTCCCTCTTTCCCAACATTTCCCTCCTCTCTCTCCCACTTTTCCTCGTCTTTCCCAACATTTCCCTCCCTCTCTCCCACTTTCCCTCCTCTCTCTCCCGCTTTTCCTGACATCTCCCTCCTCCCTCTTTCCCGACATTTCCCTCTCCCTCTCTCCCTTTTTCCCTTCTCTCTCTCTCCCTCTTTCCCCACATTTTCCTCCCTCTCTCTCCCGCTTTTCCTCCCCCTCTCCCTCTTTCCCTCCTCTCTCTCCCCCTTTCCCTCCTCTCTCTCCCGCTTTTCCTCCTCTTTCCCGACATTTCCGTCTCCCTCTTTCCTGACATTTCCCTCCCTCTCTCTCCCTCTTTTCCTCCCTCTCTCCCTCTTTTCCTCCCTCTCTCTCCCTCTTTCCCAACATTTCCCTCCTCTCTCTCCCACTTTTCCTCGTCTTTCCCAACATTTCCCTCCCTCTCTCCCTCTTTCCCTCCTCTCTCTCCCTCTTTCCCTCCTCTCTCTCCCGCTTTTCCTCCTCTTTCCCAACATTTCCCTCTCCCTCTTTCCCAACATTTCCCTCCTCTCTCTTCCACTTTTCCTCGTCTTTCCCAACATTTCCCTCCCTCTCTCTCCCACTTTCCCTCCTCTCTCTCCCACTTTCCCTTCTCTCTCTCCCACTTTCCCTCCTCTCTCTCCCTCTTTTCCTCCCTCTCTCTCCTGCTTTTCCTCCTCTTTCCCGACATTTCCCTCTTCTCTCTCCCGCTTTCCCTCCTCTCTCTCCCACTTTTCCTCTCTCTCTCCCTCTCCCTCCTCTTCCCCCACATTTTCCTCTCTCTCTCCCTCTTTCCCTCCAATCTCTCCCTCTTTCCCTCCTCTCTCTCCCGCTTTTCCTCCTCTTTCCCAACATTTCCCTCTCCCTCTTTCCCAACATTTCCCTCCTCTCTCTTCCACTTTTCCTCGTCTTTCCCAACATTTCCCTCCCTCTCTCCCTCTTTCCCTCCTCTCTCTCCCTCTTTCCCTCCTCTCTCTCCCGCTTTTCCCGACATCTCCCTCTCCCTGTTTCCCGACATTTCCCTTTCCTTCTCTCCCTCTTTCCCTCCCCTCTCTCCTCTCTCTCCCTCTCTCCCTCTCCCCCCTCTCTCTCCCTCTCTCCCTCTTTCCCTCCTCTCTCTCCCGCTTTTCCCGACATCTCCCTCCTCCCTCTTTCCCGACCTTTCCCTCTCCCTCTCTCCCTCTCTCCCTCTCTCCCTCTTTCCCTCCTCTCTCCCGCTTTCCCTCCCCTCTCTCCCTCTCTCCCTCTCTCCCTCTCTCCCTCTCCCTCTCCCCCCTCTCTCCGGGCCCTTTTCCCACCTCAGCACCAGCGGCAGCACCTTTCCCTGGCTCAGGATTTGGCCGATCCGGCGGAGCAGCAGCGAGCCTGGGCCACCATCGGCCGCACCTTCATGTTCATGGCCGAGGATCCCGAGGCTCCGCCGGATCCCCAGGATCCCCAGGATCCCCAGGGATCCCAAGGCTCCGGAGTGGCCGCGCTGCGCCAGGCCCTGGAGGCTTTCCAGACCAGCCTGGACATCGTGGACACGCAGCTGGAAGGTGGGAAGGGGGATTTTGGGGAATTCGGGAATGGGGGTGGGAATGGTGGGAGAGGGGCGGGGAGGGATTTGGGAATGGTGGGAATTGGGGTTGGGGTCTGGGAATGGGATTTGGGGTCTGGGAATGTAATTTGGGGTCTGGGAATGATATTTGGGGATCTGGGAATGGTGGGAGAGGGGCGGGGAGGGATTTGGGAATGGTGGGAATTGGGGATTTGGGGTCTGGGAATGGGATTTGGGGTCTGGGAATGGGATTTGGGGATTTGGGAATGGGATTTGGGGATTTGGGAATGGTGGGAGAGGGGCGGGGAGGGATTTGGGAATGGGATTTGGGGTCTGGGAATGGGATTTGGGGATCTGGGAATGGATTTGGGGATCTGGGAATGGTGGGAGAGGGGTGGGGAGGGATTTGGGAATGGGATTTGGGGATCTGGGAATGGGCAGTTTGGGAATTTGGGGTCTGGGAATGGTGGGAGAGGGGTGGGGAGGGATTTGGGAATGGTGGGAATTGGGGATTGGGGTCTGGGAATGGGATTTGGGGTCTGGGAATGGGATTTGGGGATCTGAGAATGGTGGGAGAGGGGTGGGGAGGGATTTGGGAATGGTGGGAATTGGGGTTTGGGGTCTGGGAATGGGATTTGGGGTCTGGGAATGGGATTTGGGGATCTGGGAATGGTGGGAGAGGGGTGGGGAGGGATTTGGGAATGGTGGGAATTGGGGATTGGGGTCTGGGAATGGGATTTGGGGATCTGGGAATGGGATTTGGGGATCTAGGAATGGTGGGAGAGGGGCGGGGAGGGATTTGGGAATGGAATTTGGGATGGGATTTGGGGATCTAGGAATGGTGGGAGAGGGGCGGGGAGGGATTTGGGAATGGAATTTGGGGTCTGGGAATGGGATTTGGGGATCTGGGAATGGATTTGGGGATCTGGGAATGGTGGGAGAGGGGCGGGGAGGGATTTGGGAATGGGATTTGGGGATTTGGGAATGGGATTTGGGGATCTGGGAATGGTGGGAGAGGGGTGGGGAGGGATTTGGGAATGGGATTTGGGGATCTGGGAATGGGCAGTTTGGGAATTTGGGGTCTGGGAATGGTGGGAGAGGGGTGGGGAGGGATTTGGGAATGGTGGGATTTGGGAATTTGGGGTCTGGGAATGGTGGGAGAGGGGTGGGGAGGGATCTGGGAATGGTGGGATTGGGGAATTTGGGCTCTGGGAATGGGATTTGGGGATTTGGGAATGGAATTTGGGGATCTGGGAATGGATTTGGGGGTCTGGGAATGGTGGGAGAGGGGTGGGGAGGGATTTGGGAATGGTGGGATTTTGGAATTTGGGGTCTGGGAATGGGATTTGGGGATTTGGGAATGGTGGGAGAGGGGTGGGGAGGGATTTGGGAATGGTGGGAAATGGGGATTGGGGTCTGGGAATGGGATTTGGGTGTCTGAGAATGGGATTTGGGGATTTGGGAATGGATTTGGGGATCTGGGAATGGCATTTGGGGATCTGGGAATGGTGGGAGAGGGGTGGGGAGGTATTTGGGAATGGTGGGAAGTGGGGTTGGGGTCTGGGAATGGGATTTGGGGTCTGGGAGTGGGATTTGGGGATTTGGGAATGGATTTGGGGGTCTGGGAATGGGATTTGGGGGTCTGGGAATGGTGGGAGAGGGGTGGGGAGGGATTTGGGAATGGTGGGAATTGGGGATTTGGGATCTGGGAATGGTGGGAGAGGGGTGGGGAGGGATTTGGGAATGGGATTTGGGGGTCTGGGAATGGATTTGGGGGTCTGGGAATGGTGGGAGAGGGGTGGGGAGGGATTTGGGAATGGTGGGAATTGGGGATTTGGGATCTGGGAATGGTGGGAGAGGGGTGGGGAGGGATTTGGGAGTGGTGGGAAATGGGGATTGGGGTCTGGGAATGGGATTTGGGGATTCTGGGAATGGTGGGAGAGGGGCGGGGAGGGATTTGGGAATGGAATTTGGGGTCTGGGAATGGGATTTGGGGATCTGGGAATGGTGGGAGAGGGGTGGGGAGGGATTTGGGAATGGGATTTGGGGATCTGGGAATGGGCAATTTGGGAATTTGGGGTCTGGGAATGGTGGGAGAGGGGTGGGGAGGGATTTGGGAATGGTGGGATTTGGGAATTTGGGGTCTGGGAATGGTGGGAGAGGGGTGGGGAGGGATTTGGGAATGGTGGGAATTGGGGTTGGGGTCTGGGAATGGGATTTGGGGATCTGGGAATGGTGGGAGAGGGGTGGGGAGGGATTTGGGAATGGTGGGAATTGGGGTTGGGGTCTGGGAATGGGATTTGGGGATCTGGGAATGGTGGGAGAGGGGTGGGGAGGGATTTGGGAATGGTGGGATTTGGGAATTTGGGGTCTGGGAATGGTGGGAGAGGGGTGGGGAGGGATTTGGGAATGGTGGGATTTGGGAATTTGGGGTCTGGGAATGGGATTTGGGGATTTGGGAATGGAATTTGGGGTCTGGGAGTGGGATTTGGGGATTCTGGGAATGGGATTTGGGCTCTGGGAATGGGATTTGGGGATTTGGGAATGGGCGATTTGGGAATTTGGGGTCTGGGAATGGTGGGAGAGGGGTGGGGAGGGATTTGGGAATGGTGGGATTTGGGAATTTGGGCTCTGGGAATGGTGGGAGAGGGGTGGGGAGGGATTTGGGAATGGTGGGATTTGGGAATTTGGGCTCTGGGAATGGGATTTGGGGATTTGGGAATGGAATTTGGGGTCTGGGAGTGGGATTTGGGGATTCTGGGAATGGGATTTGGGCTCTGGGAATGGGATTTGGGGATTTGGGAATGGGCGATTTGGGAATTTGGGGTCTGGGAATGGTGGGAGAGGGGTGGGGAGGGATTTGGGAATGGTGGGATTTGGGAATTTGGGGTCTGGGAATGGGGTGGGAGAGGGGGATTTGGGATTCCTGCCCCAATTCCCAGCATTCCCAATTCCCGCATTCTCTTCCCAACTCCCGCATTCCCAATTCCCCCAACTCCCCATTCCCATCCCCCATTCCCCATCCCCATCCCCCATTCTCCATTCCCAGTATTCCCAGTATTCCCAGTATTCCCCGAATTCCCCAAATTCCCGCATTCCCATCATTCCCAACCCCCTCTCCCGACATTCCCAGGGCTGCTGCCGGGCCGGGAAGTGGCCGCCATGCGGAGCCGCCTCTTCCTCAACCTGGGGCTGGTGCTGGACTCGCTGGGAGATCCCGGGAATCGCTGCCGGGAGCTGCTGGGGAAGAGCGGCCACCTGGCGGAGTGAGCGGGAATTCCGGGAATTCCGGGATTTGGGAATGGATTTGGGATTTGGGAGCTGCTGGGGAAGAGCGGCCGCCTGGCGGAGTGAGCGGGAATTCCGGGAATTCCGGGATTTGGGAATGGATTTGGGATTTGGGAGCTGCTGGGGAAGAGCGGCCGCCCGGCGGAGTGAGCGGGAATTCCGGGAATTCCGGGATTTGGGAATGGATTTGGGATTTGGGAGCTGCTGGGGAAGAGCGGCCGCCTGGCGGAGTGAGCGGGAATTCCGGGAATTCCGGGATTTGGGAATGTCGGGATTTGGGAGCTGCTGGGAAAGAGCGGCCACCTGGCAGAGTGAGCGGGAATTCCGGGAATTCCGGGATTTGGGATTTGGGAGCTGCTGGGGAAGAGCGGCCGCCTGGCGGAGTGAGCGGGAATTCCGGGAATTCCGGGATTTGGGAATGGATTTGGGATTTGGGAGCTGCTGGGGAAGAGCGGCCGCCTGGCGGAGTGAGCGGGAATTCCGGGAATTCCGGGATTTGGGAATGGATTTGGGATTTGGGAGCTGCTGGGGAAGAGCGGCCGCCTGGCGGAGTGAGCGGGAATTCCGGGAATTCCGGGATTTGGGAATGGATTTGGGATTTGGGAGCTGCTGGGGAAGAGCGGCCGCCTGGCGGAGTGAGCGGGAATTCCGGGAATTCCGGGATTTGGGAATGGATTTGGGATTTGGGAGCTGCTGGGGAAGAGCGGCCGCCTGGTGGAGTGAGCGGGAATTCCGGGAATTCCGGGATTTGGGAATGGATTTGGGATTTGGGAGCTGCTGGGGAAGAGCGGCCGCCTGGCGGAGTGAGCGGGAATTCCGGGAATTCCGGGATTTGGGAATGGATTTGGGATTTGGGAGCTGCTGGGGAAGAGCGGCCGCCTGGCGGAGTGAGCGGGAATTCCGGGAATTCCGGGATTTGGGAATGGATTTGGGATTTGGGAGCTGCTGGGGAAGAGCGGCCGCCTGGCGGAGTGAGCGGGAATTCCGGGAATTCCGGGATTTGGGAATGTGGGAATGCTGGGAACACTGGGATTTGGGAATGCCGGGGTTTGGGAATGTGGGAATGCCGGGATTTGGGGATCTGGGATTTGGATTTGGGAATGTTGGATTGGAATTTGGGAGTCTGGGAGGGGATTTGGGAATCTGGGATTGGAATTTGGGAATCTGGGATTGGATTTGGGAATCTGGGATTGGATTTGAGGAGTTCGGGATTGGATTTTGGAGTCCAAAATACCCCAATACCCTCAATCCCCAAATCCCAAATCTCCAATCCCAAATCCCAATCCCCTCAATCCCAAATCCCCCAAATTCCCAATCCCCAATCCCCTCAATCTCCAATCCCTTCGATCCCAAATCCCCAATCCCAAATCCCCTCAATCCCAAATCCTCTCAATCCCAAATCCCCTCAGTCCCCTCAATCCCAATCCCAAATCCCCAATCCCAAATCCCCAATCCCCTCAATCCCAAATTCCTCAATCCCAATCCCCCCCATCCCCTTAATCCCAAATCCCCTCAATCCCAAAGCCTCGCAATCCCAAATCCCCAATCCCCTCAATCCCCAATCCCCTCAATCCCAAATCCCCCATCCCCAAATCCCCAAATCCCCAAATTCCCAAATCCCCCATCCCCAAATCCCCAATCCCAAATCCCAAATCCCCAAATCCCCAATCCCTTCAATCCTAAATCCCCAATCCCCAAATCCCCTCAATCTCAATCCCAATCCCTCAATCCCAAATCCCCAACCCCAATCCCAAATCCCCAATCCCTTCAATCCTAAATCCCCAATCCCCAAATCCCCTCAATCTCAATCCCAATCCCTCAATCCCAAATCCCCAACCCCAATCCTAAATCCCCAATCCCTTCAATCCTAAATCCCCAGTCCCCAAATCCCCTCAATCTCAATCCCAGTCCCTCAATCCCAAATCCCCAATCCCAAATCCCCAATCCCCCCAATCCCCTCAATCCCCAAATCCCCAATCCCAAATCCCCTCAATCCCAAATCCCCAATCCCTTCAATCCTAAATCCCTAATCCCAAATCCCCTCAATCTCAATCCCCAATCCCCAAATCCCCAATCCCCCAATCCCCTCAATCCCAAATCTCCCATCCCCAAATCCCCTCAATCCCAAATCCCCAATCCCAAATCCCCAATCCCAAATCCCCAATCCCCCAATCCCCTCAATCCCCAAATCCCCAATCCCAAATCCCCTCAATCCCATATCCCCAATCCCTTCAATCCTAAATCCCCAATCCCAAATCCCCAATCCCCTCAATCCCAAATCCCCTCAATCCCAATTCCCCCAATCCCCAAATCCCCAATTCCCCCAATCCCCAAATCCCCAATCCCCTCAATCCCCAAATCCCAAATCCCCAATCCCAATCCCCTCAATCCCAAATCCCAATCCAAAATCCCCAATCCCCTCAATCCCCAATCCCCTCAATCCCAAATCCTCAATCCCTTCAATCCTAAATCCCCAATCCCAAATCCCCAATCCCCAAATCCCCTAAATCCCCAATCCCAAATCCCCTCAATCCCCAAATCCCCAATCCCCTCAATCCCCAAATCCCAAATCTTCAATCCCAAATCCCAGTCCCCTCAATCCCAATTCCCAATCCCCAATCTCAGTCCCAAATCCCCTCAATCCCAAATCCCCCATCCCAAACCCCAATCCCAATCCCCAATCCCTTCAATCCTAAATCCCCAATCCCCCCAATCCCCTCAATCCCAAATCCCCAATCCCAAATCCCCAATCCCCTCAATCTCCAAATCCCCAATCCCCTCAATCCCAAATCCCCCAAATCCCCAATCCCCAATCCCCAATCCCAATCCCCAATCCCCTCAATCCCCTCAATCCCAATGCCCCCAATCCTCAAATCCCCAATCCCAAAATCCCTCAATCCCCAATCCCTTCAATCCTAAATCCCCAAATCCCCAATCCCCTCAATCCCAAATTCCCAATCCCAAATCCCCAAATCCCCTCAATCCCAAATCCCCAATCCCTTTAATCCCCAATCCCAAATCCCCTCAATCTCAATCCCAATCCCCCAATCCCCTCAATCCCAAATCCCCAATCCCAAAGCCTCCCAATCCCAAATCCCCAATCCCCTCAATCCCAAATCTCCAATCCCAAATCCCAATCCCCTCAATCCCAATCCAAAATCCCCAATCCCCTCAATCCCCAATCCCCCAAATCCCAAATCCCCAATCCCCAATCCCCTCAATCCCCAATCCCCCAAATCCCAAATCCCCAATCCCCAATCCCCTCAATCCCCAATCCCCTCCATCCCCAATCCCCTCCATCCCAAATCCCCAATCCCTTCAATCCTAAATCCCCAATCCCAAATCTTCAATCCCCAAATCCCCTAAATCCCCAATCCCAAATCCCCTCAATCCCAAATCCCCAATCCCCTCGATCCCAATCCCAAATCCCCAATCCCCCCAATCCTAAATCCCCAATCCCCCCAATCCCCTCAATCCCAAATCCCCAATCCCAAATCCCAATCCCCTCAATCCCAATCCAAAATCCCCAATCCCCTCAATCCCAAATCCCCAATCCCAAATCCCCAATCCCAAATCCCCAATCCCCCCAATCCCCTCAATCCCAAATCCCCCATCCCCAAATCCCCCATCCCCAAATCCCCAATCCCCTCAATCCCAAATCCCCAATCCCAAATCCCCAATTCCCCCCAATCCCCTCAATCCCAAATCCCCAATCCCAAATCCCCAAATCCACAATCCCAAATCCCCAATCCCCCCAATCCCCAATCCCCTCAATCCCAAATCCTCAATCCCTTCAATCCCAAATCCCCAATCCCAAATCCCCCAATCCCAAATCCCCAACCCCAATCCCAAATCCCCTAAATCCCCAATCCCCTAAATCCCCTCAATCCCAAATCCCCCAAATCCAAAATCCCAAATCTCCAATCCCCTCAATCCCCAATCCCCCCAACCCCAATCCCCAATCCCCCAAATCCCAAATCCCCAATCCCCAATCCCCAAATCCCAAATCCCCAATCCCTTTAATCCCCAAATCCCTTTAATCCCCAATCCCACTGCGGGTGTCGCGCTGTTTCCCTTCCCCCCAGGCAGTGGCAGCTGCTGGAGGATCAGTTCCGGGCCCATTTCAACCTGGGGCTGCTGCAGCAGCGCGGCCGCGACCTCCGGGGGGCGCTGCGGAGCCTCGAGCGCGCGCGGGACTGCGCGCGGCGACTGCGGCGGGCGAGCGGCCACGGGGCCGGGCTGGCCACCGACAGCGGGGCCGGGAGCGGGGCCGCCCTGGAGAGCGAGAGCTGCGCCGCGCTCGGGCAGGTACGGGAGGGGACTCTGCTGTGGGGGGCGAGCGGGGCCTGCGGGGGGCGAGCGGGAACTGCGGGGGGCGAACGGGACCGGGGCCGGGCTGGCCACCGACAGCGGGGCCGGGAGCGGGGCTACCCTGGAGAGCGAGAGCTGCGCCGCGCTCGGGCAGGTACGGGAGGGGAGCGAGAGCTGCGGGGGGCGAGCGGGACCGGGGCCGGGCTGGCCACGGAGAGCGGGGCTGGGAGCAGGGCTACCCTGGAGAGCGAGAGCTGCGGGGGGCGAGCGGGGGCCTGCGGGGGGCGAGCGGCCACGGGGCCGGGCTGGCCACGGAGAGCGGGGCTGGGAGCGGGGCTACCCTGGAGAGCGAGAGCTGCGCCGCGCTCGGGCAGGTATGGGAGGGGACTCTGCTGTGGGGGGCGAGCGGGGCCTGCGGGGGGCGAGCGGCCACGGGGCCGGGCTCGCCCTGGGGAGCGGGGCCAGCGGGGCTGCCCTGGAGCGCGAGAGCTGCGGGGGGCGAGCGGGGACGGGGCCGGGCTGGCCACCGACAGCGGGGCTGGGAGCGGGGCTACCCTGGAGAGCGAGTGGGAGCTGCGGGGGGCCAGCGGGACCGGGGCCGGGCTCGCCACGGAGAGCGGCGGGAGCGGGGCCGCTCTGGAGAGCGCGAGCTGCGGGGGGCGAGCGGGGGAGGGACCGGGGTTGCCCCAGAGAGCGAGAGCTGCGCCGCGCTCGGGCAGGTACGGGAGGGGACTCTGCTGCGGGGGGCGAGCGGGACCTGCGGGGGGCGAGCGGGACCTGCGGGGGGCGAGTGGGACCGGGGCCGGGCTGGCCACCGACAGCGGGGCCAGCGGGGCCACCCTGGAGAGCGAGAGCTGCGCCGCGCTCGGGCAGGTACGGGAGGGGAGCGAGAGCTGCGGGGGGCGAGCGGGAGCTGCGGGGGGCGAGTGGGGACCTGTGGGGGGCGAGCGGGGCCTGCGGGGGGCGAGCGGGGGCGGGGCCGGGGCTACCCTGGAGAGCGAGAGCTGCGCCGCGCTCGGGCAGGTACGGGAGGGGATTCTGCTGTGGGGGGCGAGCGGGGCCTGCGGGGGGCGAGCGGCCACGGGGCCGGGCTGGTCACCGAGAGCGGGGCTGGGAGCGGGGCTACCCTGGAGAGCGAGTGGGAGCTGCGGGGGGCCAGCGGGACCGGGGCCGGGCTCGCCATGGAGAGCGGGGCTGGGAGCGGGGCCGCTCTGGAGAGCGCGAGCTGCGGGGGGCGAGCGGGGGAGGGACCGGGGTTGCCCCAGAGAGCGAGAGCTGCGCCGCGCTCGGGCAGGTACGGGAGGGGATTCTGCTGCGGGGGGCGAGTGGGGCCTGCGGGGGGCGAGTGGGACCGGGGCCGGGCTGGTCACCGAGAGCGGGGCTGGGAGCGGGGCTACCCTGGAGAGCGAGTGGGACCTGCGGGGGGCCAGCGGGACCGGGGCCGGGCTCGCCATGGAGAGCGGCGGGAGCGGGGCCGCTCTGGAGAGCGCGAGCTGCGGGGGGCGAGCGGGGGAGGGACCGGGGTTGCCCTGGAGAGCGAGAGCTGCGGGGGGCGAGCGGGAGCTGCGGGGGGCGAGCGGGAGCTGCGGGGGGCGAGCGGGGGAGGGACCGGGGCTACCCTGGAGAGCGGGAGCTGCGGGGGGCGAGCGGGGCCTGCGGGGGGCGAGCGGAGCCTGCGGGGGGCGAGCGGGGCCTGCGGGGGGCGAGCGGCGCCTGCGGGGGGCGAGCGGGGGAGGGACCGGGGCTACCCTGGAGAGCGGGAGCTGCGGGGGGCGAGCGGGGCCCGCGGGGGGCGAGCGGGGGCGGGGCCGGGGTTGCCCCGGAGGGCGGAGCGGGGCCGCGCTCGGGCGGGTCCGGGAGGCGATTCCAGGGAGGTTTCCGGGATTTTGGGGGGATTTTCGGGGAATTTTGGGGATTTTTGGGTGGATTTTGGGGGATTTTGAGTGAATTTGGGTGGATTTTGGGTGATTTGGGGTGGATTGGGGTGAATTTGGGTGGAATTTGGATGAATTTGGGTGAATTTGGGTGAATTTTGGGTGATTTTGGGTGAATTTAGATGAATTTTGGTAAATTTGGGTGGATTTGGGGTGAATTTGGATGGATTTTGAGTGATTTTGGGTGAATTTTGGTGAATTTGGGTGAATTTGGATGACTTTTGGTAAATTTGGGTGGATTTGGGTGGATTTGGATGACTTTTGGGTGGATTTTGGGTGGAATTTGGGCGATTTGGGGTGAATTTGGATTGATTTGGATGAATTTGGATGACTTTTGGTAAATTTGGGTGAATATGGGTGGATTTTGGGTGAATTTGGATGAATTTTGGTAAATTTGGGTGGATTTTGGGTGATTTTGTGTGAATTTGGGTGATTTTGGGTGAATATGGGTGGATTTTGGGTGAATTTGGATGAATTTTGGTAAATTTGGGTGGATTTGGGGTGATTTTGTGTGAATTTGGGTGATTTTGGGTAGATTTTGGGTGGATTTGTGTGAATTTGGGTGGATTTTGGATGACTTTGGGTACATTTGAGTGAATTTTGGGTGAATTTGGGGGGATTTTGGGTGGATTTGGGTGAATTTGGGTGATTTTGTGTGATTTTGGGTGGATTTGGGGTGAATTTGGGTGGATTTGGATGAATTTGGGGAATTTGGGTGTATTTTGGTAAATTTGGGTGGATTTGGGGTGAATTTTGGTAAATTTGGGGGGATTTGGGTGGACTTGGGTGGATTTAGGGTGAAATTGGATGAATTTTGGTAAATTTGGGTGGATTTTGGGTGAATTTGGGTGAATTTTGGTAAATTTCGGTGGATTTGGACGAATTTGGAGAATTTGGGTGAATTTGGGGGAATTTGGGGTGGATTTGGGTGGAATTTGGATGAATTTGGGTGAATTTTGGATGAATTTTGGGTGAATTTGGATGAAATTTGGTAAATTTGGGTGAATTTGGGTGGATTTTGGGTGGATTTTGTGTGAATTTGGGTGGATTTTGTGTGAGTTTGGGTGGATTTTGGTAAATTTGGGTGGATTTGGGTGAATTTGGATGGATTTTGGTAAATTTGGGTGAATTTGGATGAATTTGGGTGATTTTGGGTGGATTTGGGTGAATTTGGGTGGATTTTGGATGAATTTTGGTGGATTTGGATGAATTTGGGTGAATTTTGGGTGATTTTGTGTGATTTTGGGTGAATTTGGGTGGATTTTGGGTGAATTTGGGTGAATTTGGATGAATTTTGGTAAATTTGGGTGAATTTGGGGTGGATTTTGGGTGATTTTGTGTGATTTTGGGTGAATTTGGGGTGAACTTGGGTGAATTTGGGTGGATTTTGGGTGAATTTGGGGTGATTCTGTGTGTGGATGAATTTTGGTAAATTTGGGTGAATTTTGGGTGATTTTGTGTGATTTTGGGTGAATTTGGGTGGATTTTGGGTGAATTTTGGGTGAATTTGGGTGGATTTCGGTTGGATTTTGGATGAATTTTGGTAAATTTGGGTGAATTTGGATGAATTTTGGTAAATTTGGGTAAATTTGGGTGGATTTGGATGAACTTGGGTGAATTTGGGTGAATTTGGGTGATTTTGTGTGAATTTGGGTGAATTTGGATGAATTTTGGTAAATTTGGGTGGATTTGGGGTGAATTTGGGTGACTTTGGATGACTTTTGGTAAATTTGGGTGAATTTGGGTGGATTTTGGGTGGATTTGGGTGAATTTGGGTGAATTTTGGTAAATTTGGGTGGATTTGGGTGGATTTGGGGTGATTTCGTGTGAATTTGGGTGAATTTGGGTGACTTTTGGTAAATTTGGGTGGATTTGGATGAATTTTGGTGGATTTTGGGTGGAATTTGGGTGATTTGGGGTGGATTTTGGGTGAATTTGGGTGGATTTGGGTGAATTTGGATGGATTTTGGTAAATTTGGGTGAATTTGGATGAATTTGGGTGATTTTGGGTGGATTTGGATGAATTTGGGTGGATTTTGGATGAATTTTGGTGGATTTGGATGAATTTGGGTGAATTTTGGGTGATTTTGTGTGATTTTGGGTGAATTTGGGTGGATTTTGGGTGAATTTGGGTGAATTTGGATGAATTTTGGTGAATTTGGGTGAATTTTGGGTGGATTTTGGGTGATTTTGGGTGAATTTGGGTGGATTTTGGGTGAATTTGGGTGGATTTCGTTGGATTTTGGATGAATTTTGGTAAATTTGGGTGAATTTGGGTGAATTTGGATGAATTTTGGTAAATTTGGGTGAATTTGGGGTGGATTTTGGGTGATTTTGTGTGATTTTGGGTGAATTTGGGGTGAACTTGTGTGAATTTGGGTGGATTTTGGGTGAATTTGGGGTGATTTTGTGTGTGGATGAATTTTGGTAAATTTGGGTTAATTTTGGGTGATTTTGTGTGATATTGGGTGAATTTGGGTGAATTTTGGGTGAATTTTGGGTGAATTTGGGTGGATTTCGGTTGGATTTTGGATGATTTTTGGTAAATTTGGGTGAATTTGGGTGAATTTTGGTAAATTTGGGTAAATTTGGGTGGATTTGGATGAACTTGGGTGAATTTGGGTGAATTTGGGTGATTTTGTGTGAATTTGGGTGAATTTGGATGAATTTTGGTAAATTTGGGTGGATTTGGGGTGAATTTGGGTGACTTTGGATGACTTTTGGTAAATTTGGGTGGATTTGGGTGAATTTGGGTGAATTTTGGTAAATTTGGGTGGATTTTGGGTGAATTTTGGATGAATTTGGATGAATTTTGGGTGAATTTGGATGAATTTTGGGTGAATTTAGATGACTTTTGGTAAATTTGGGTGAATTTGGGTGGATTTTGGGTGGATTTGGGTGAATTTGGGTGAATTTTGGTAAATTTGGGTGGATTTGGGGTGGATTTGGGGTGATTTTGTGTGAATTTGGGTGAATTTGGATGACTTTTGGTGAATTTGGGTGAATTTGGATGACTTTTGGTAAATATGGGTGAATTTGGGTGGATTTTGGGTGGATTTTGTGTGATTTTGGGTGAATTTGGGGTGGATTTTGGGTGATTTTGGGTGAATTTGGATGACTTTTGGTAAATTTGGGTGAATTTGGGTGAATTTGGGTGACTTTTGGTGAATTTGGGTGAATTTAGATGACTTTTGGTAAATTTGGGTGGATTTGGGGTGGATTTGGTGTGAATTTGGTTGACTTTTGGTAAATTTGGGTGGATTTTGGGTGGTTTTGGGGTGATTTTGTGTGAATTTGGGTGAATTTGGGTGGATTTGGGTGGATTTGGATGAATTTGGGTGATTTTGGGTGAATTTAGATGAATTTTGGTAAATTTGGGTGGATTTTGGGTGAATTTTGGTAATTTTGGGTGATTTTGGGTGAATTTTGGTAAATTTGGATGAATTTGGGGTGATTTTGGATGAATTTGGGTAAATTTGGGTGGATTTTGGTGAATTTGGATGAATTTTGGTAAATTTGGGTGGATTTTGTGTGAATTTGGATAAATTTGGGTGAATTTGGTTGAATTTTGGTAAATTTGGGTGGATTTTGGGTGGATTTGGGGTGATTTTGTGTGAATTTGGGTGATTTTGGGTAGATTTTGGGTGAATTTGGGGTGGATTTTGGGTGATTTGGGGTGAATTTGGATGACTTTTGGTAAATATGGGTGAATTTGGGTGGATTTGGGGTGATTTTGTGTGATTTGGGGCGGATTTGGGGTGAATTTGGATTGATTTGTGTGAATTTGGGTGGATTTTGTGTGAATTTGGGTGAATTTGGATGAATTTTGGAAATTTGGGTGAATTTGGGTGGATTTGGGTGAATTTGGTTGAATTTTGGTAAATTTGGGTGGATTTTGGGTGGTTTTGGGGTGATTTTGTGTCAATTTGGGTGAATTTGGGTGGATTTGGATGAATTTTGGTAAATATGGGTGAATGTGGGTGGATTTTGGGTGAATGTGGGTGGATGTGGGTGGATTTGGGTGAATTTGGATGAAGTTTGGTAAATTTGGGTGAATTTGGGTGAATTTTGGGTGGATTTTGTGTGAATTTGGGTGAATTTTGGGTGAATTTGGATGACTTTTGGTGAATTTGGGTAAATTTGGGTGGATTTGGGGTGGATTTGGGTGAATTTGGTTGAATTTTGGTAAATTTGGGTGAATTTGGGGTGGATTTGGGGTGATTTTGTGTGAATTTGGGTGATTTTGTGTGAATTTGGGTGATTTTGGGTGAATTTTGGGTGAATTTGGTTGGATTTGGGTGGATTTGGGTGGATTTGGATGAATTTTGGCGAATTTGGGTGGTTTTTGGGTGATTTTGGGTGATTTCGTGTGAATTTGGGTGAATTTTGGGTGAATTTGGATGAATTTTGTGTGAATTTGGATGAATTTTGGTAAATTTGGGTGGATTTGGATGAATTTTGGTAAATTTGGGTGAATTTGGGTGGATTTTGTGTGAATTTTGGTGAATTTGGGTGAATTTAGATGAATTTGGGTAAATTTGGGTGGATTTGGGGTGAATTTGGATGACTTTTGGTAAATTTGGGTGAATTTGGGTGATTTTGGGCGATTTTGGCTGAATTTGGGGTGGATTTTGGGTAGATTTTGTGTGAATTTGGGGTGAATTTGGGGTGGATTTTGGGTGATTTGGGGTGAATTTGGGGTGGATTTTGGGTGATTTGGGGTGAATTTGGATGACTTTTGGTAAATTTGGATGAATGTGGGTGGATTTTGGGTAGATTTTGGGTGAATTTGGGGTGAATTTGGGGTGGATTTGGGCCTTTCCCTCTGGAATTTGGGGAATTTCCCGCCCATTCCGGGCTCCTTTTCCAGGTGTTCCTGGCCCTGGGTGACTTCGGAGCCGCCAGGCGGGCGCTGCGCCGGGCACTGGCCCTGGGCACCCCCGGGCACCCCCAGAGCCGCCAGCTGCGGCACAGCCTCCGGCACGGTCAGTGGCCCCCGGGCACCGCGGGCACCGGCCCAGGGGGCACCCGGGGGGGCACCTCAGGGGCACCAAATGGCACCTGGGGGGCACCAAGTGGCACCAAATGGCACCTGAGTGGCACCTCAGGGGCACCAAGTGCGGCCAAATGGCACCTGGGGGACACCAAATGGCAGCTGAGTGGCACTAAGTGGCACCAGATGGCACCTCAGGGGCACCAAGTGGCACCAAATGGCACCTAGGTGGCACCAAGTGGCACCAAATGGCACCTGAGTGGCACCAAATGGCACCTCAGGGGCACCAAGTGGCACCAAATGGCACCTCAGGGGCACCAAATGGCACCTCAGGGGCACCAAGTGGCACCAGATGGCCCCAAATGGCACCTGAGTGGCACTAAGTGGCACCAAATGGCACCTCAGGGGCACCAAGTGGCACCAAATGGCACCTGAGTGGCACCAAATGGCACCTCAGGGGCACCAAATGGCACCAAATGGCACCTCAGGGGCTCCAAATGGCACCAAACAGCACCAAATGGCCACAAGTGGCACCCAGGTAGCACCAAATGGCACCTGGGTGGCTCCAAATGGCACCTGAGTGGCACCAAGTGGCACCAAATGGCACCTGAGTGGCACTAAGTGGCACCAAGTGGCACCTCAGTGGCACCAAGTGGCACCTCAGGGGCACCAAATGGCCTCAAGTGGCACCAAATGGCACCAAATGGCCCCAAGTGGCACCTCAGGGGCTCCTGGGTGGCACCAAATGGCACCTGAGTGGCACCAAGTGGCACCAAATGGCACCAAACGGCCCCAAGTGGCACCAAATGGCCCCAAGTGGCACCAAATGGCACCTCAGGGGCACCAAGTGGCACCAAATGGCACCACATGGCACCAAGTGGCACCAAATGGCACCACGTGGCACCAAGTGGCACCTCAGGGGCTCCTGGGTGGCACCAAATGGCACCAAACGGCCCCAAGTGGCACCAAACGGCACCAAGTGGCACCTCAGGGGCACCAAATGGCATCCAGGTGGTACCAAACAGCCCCAAATTGCACCTGGGTGGCACCAAATGGCCCCAAATGGCACCTGGGTGGCACTAAGTGGCACCAAATGGCACCTCAGGGGCACCAAATGGCACCCCAGGGGCACCAAATGGCACCTCAGGGGCACCAAGTGGCACCTGGGTGGCATCAAATGGCACCAAATGGCACCTGAGTGGCACCAAGTGGCACCAAATGGCCCCTGGGTGGCACTAAGTGGCACCAAATGGCACCAAGTGGCACCTCAGGGGCACCAAATGGCACCAGGGGGGCTCCAAATGTGGCCAAATGGCACCTGGGTGGCACTAAGTGGCACCCGGGTGGCACCAAGTGGCACCAAATGGCACCTGGGTGGCACCAGGGGGGCACCAAGTGGCACCCAGGTGGCACCAAGTGGCACCAAATGGCACCACAGGGCACCAAATGGCACCCGGGTGGCACCAAATGGCCCCTCAGGGGCACCAAATGGCACCTCAGGGGCTCCTGGGTGGCATCAAATGGCCCCAAATGGCACCCGGGTGGCACCACATGGCCCCAAGTGGCACCGGGGTGGCACCAAATGGCACCAAATGGCCCCAAAAGGCACCTAGGTGGCACCAAATGGCCCCAAATGGTACCTGGGGGGCACCAAATGGGACCAAATGGCACCTGGGTGGCACCAAAAGGCACCTCAGTGGCCCCAGGTGGCACCTCAGGGGCACCAAATGGCACCTGGGGGGCACCAAATGGCATCTCAGGGGCACCAAATGGCACCTGGGGGGCACCAAGTGGCACCAAACAGCCCCAAGTGACACCGGGGTGGCACCAAATGGCACCTCAGGGGCACCAAATGGCACCCGGGTGGCCCCAAATGGCATCAAATGGCCCCAAAAGGCACCTGGGGGGCACCAAATGGCCCCAAATGGCAGCAAACAGCCCCAAGTGGCACCGGGGTGGCACCAAATTGCCCCAAGTGGCACCTTAGGGGCACCAAATGGCACCAGG
Source organism: Aphelocoma coerulescens (assembly GCF_041296385.1). Classification (NCBI taxonomy): domain Eukaryota; kingdom Metazoa; phylum Chordata; class Aves; order Passeriformes; family Corvidae; genus Aphelocoma; species Aphelocoma coerulescens. Next base: position 117,285 of record NW_027183618.1, read on the forward strand.
GTGGCACCAAATGGGACTTCAGGGGCACCAAATGGCCCCAAGTGGCACCAAATGGCACCTGGGTGGCACCAAATGGCCCCAAATGGCAGCAAACAGCCCCAAATGGCCCCGGGGTGGCACCAAATTGCCCCAAGTGGCACCTCAGGGGCACCAAATGGCCCCAAGTGTCCCTCCCTGAGTGTCCCTCACTGTGACCCCACTCACCGAGTGTCGCTCACCGAGTGTCCCTCCCTGAGTGTCCCTGTGACCCCACTCACTGAGTGTCCCTCACTGTGTGTCCCTCACTGTGACCCCACTCACCGAGTGTCCCTCCCTGAGTGTCCCTGTGACCCCACTCACCGAGTGTCCCCTCACTCTCCCTCAGCCTCTGGCGTTTCCCGCTCTCTCTGCTCTCCATCCCTGAGTGTCCCCTCACTGTGACCCCACTCACCGAGTGTCCCTCACCGAGTGTCCCTCACTCAGTGTCCCTCACCGAGTGTCCCCTCACTCTCTCCCCCTCAGCCTCCCCTGTTTCCCGCTCTCTCTGCTCTCTCCATCCCTGAGTGTCCCTCACTGAGTGTCCCTTCACTCTCTCCCTCAGCCTCCGGCGTTTCCCGCTCTCTCTCTGCTCTCTGTCCCTGAGTGTCCCTCACTGTGACCCCACTCACCGAGTGTCCCTCACCGAGTGTCCCTCACTGAGTGTCCCTCACTGAGTGTCCCCTCACTCTCCCCCTCAGCCTCCCGCGTTTCCCGCTCTCTCTCTGCTCTCTCTATCCTCGAGTTTCCCTCACTGTGACCCCACTCACCGAGTATCCCTCATTGAGTGTCCCCTCACTCTCCCTCAGCCTCCCGCGTTTCCCACCGTCTGTCCGCTCTCTCCGCCCCCGAGTTTCCCTCACTGTGACCCCACTCACCGAGTGTCCCTCACTGAGTGTCCCCTCACTGTGACCCCACTCACCGAGTGTCCCTCTCTGTGTCCCTCACTGTGACCCCACTCACCGAGTGTCCCTCACCGAGTGTCCCCTCACTGAGTGTCCCCTCACTCTCTCCCTCAGCCTCCCCCGTTTCCCGCTCTCTCTCTGCTCTCTCCATCCCTGAGTGTCCCTCACTGAGTGTCCCTCACCGAGTGTCCCCTCACTCTCTCCCTCAGCCTCCGGCGTTTCCCGCTCTCTCTCGGCTCTCTGTCCCTGAGTGTCCCTCACTGTGACCCCACTCACCGAGTATCCCTCACTGAGTGTCCCCTCACTCTCCCTCAGCCTCCCGCGTTTCCCACCGTCTGTCCGCTCTCTCCGCCCCCGAGTTTCCCTCACTGTGACCCCACTCACCGAGTGTCCCTCACTGTGTGTCCCCTCACTGTGACCCCACTCACCGAGTGTCCCTCACCGAGTGTCCCTCACCGAGTGTCCCTCACTGAGTGTCCCCTCACTCTCCCCCTCAGCCTCCCGCATCTGCCGCTGTCTCTCGGCTCTCTCCGGCGACTCCGAGGAGGACCCGGCTCGGGCGGACTCGGCTCGGGCGGACTCGGCTCGGGCGGACCCGGCTCGGCCGGACTCGGCTCGGGCGGACTCGGCTCGGGCGGACTCGGCTCGGCCGGACTCGGCTCGGCCGGACTCGGCTCGGCCGGACCCGGCTCGGCCGGACTCGGCTCGGGCGGACCCGGCTCGGCCGGACTCGGCTCGGGCGGACCCGGCTCGGCCGGACTCGGCTCGGGCGGACTCGGCTCGGGAGGACTCGGCTCGGCCGGACTCGGCTCGGCCGGACTCGGCTCGGCCGGACCCGGCTCGGGCGGACCCGGCTCGGGAGGACCCGGCTCGGGCGGACTGGGCTCGGGAGGACTCGGCTCGGGCGGACTCGGCTCGGGCGGACTCGGCTCGGGCGGACCCGGCTCGGGCGGACTCGGCTCGGGCGGACTCGGCTCGGGCGGACCCGGCTCGGCCGGACTCGGCTCGGGCGGACCCGGCTCGGGCGGACTCGGCTCGGGCGGACTCGGCTCGGGCGGACCCGGCTCGGGAGGACTCGGCTCGGCCGGACTCGGCTCGGGAGGACCCGGCTCGGGCGGACTCGGCTCGGGAGGACTCGGCTCGGCCGGACTCGGCTCGGCCGGACTCGGCTCGGGAAGACTCGGCTCGGGAGGACTCGGCTCGGGAAGACTCGGCTCGGGCGGATTCGGCTCGGGCGGACTCGGCTCGGCCGGACTCGGCTCGGGCGGACTCGGCTCGGCCGGACTCGGCTCGGGAAGACTCGGCTCGGGAGGACTCGGCTCGGGAAGACTCGGCTCGGGCGGACTCGGCTCGGGCGGACTCGGCTCGGGCGGACTCGGCTCGGGCGGCGTCGCTGTGCGAGCGCCTCGGGGACAGCCTCGCCCGGCTCGGCCTCTTCCAGCAGGCGGCGCACTACTACCAGCGGCAGGTGTGAGGGACGGCGGGGACCGAGGGGATTTTTGGGGGATTTTCGGGTTTTTTGGGGGGTTTTTGGGGGAATTTTGGGGATTTGGGCATTTTGGGGGGTTTTTTGGGGATTTCTTGGGGATTTTTTTCGAATTTTTGGGGGATTTTTTTGGATTTTTTGGCGGATTTTTTGAGGGTTTTTTTTATTTTTTGGCGGATTTTTTGAGGTTTTTTTTTATTTTTTGGCGGATTTTTGGAGGTTTTTTTTTGTGGATTCTTTGAGGGTTTTTTTTATTTTTGGGGGATTTTTTGAGATTTTTTGGGTTTTTTTTCGAATTTTTTGGGGATTTGGGGGGGATTTTTTGGGGGGGGAATTTTTTGAGATTTTTTTTTTTTTTTCGATTTTTTGGGGGATTTTTAGGGGATTTTTGCGGGAATTTTGGGGGGGGGATTTTTTTGGAATTTTGGGGGGATTTTTGGGGAATTTTTTTATGTTTGGGGGGATTTTTTGAGGGTTTTTTTTCGAATTTTTGGGGGATTTTTGGGGGGATTTTTAGGGGATTTTCGCGGGAATTTTGGGGGGATTTTTTTGGAATTTTTAGGGATTTTTTTTATTTTTGGGGGGATTTTTTTAAAATTTTTTTTTTGAATTTTTGGGGGATTTTTGGGGGGATTTTTAGGGGATTTTCGCGGGAATTTTTGGGGGATTTTTTTGGAATTTTTAGGGATTTTTTTTTATTTTTGGGGGGATTTTTTTAAAATTTTTTTTTTTAATTTTTGGGGGATTTCTGGGGGGATTTTTAGGGGATTTTTGCGGGAATTTTTGGGGGATTTTTTTGAATTTTTGGGGGGATTTTGGGGGATTTTTTTCGAATTTTTGGGAGGTTTTTTGAGATTTTTTGGGGGGATTTTTTTCGAATTTTTTGGGGATTTTGGGGGAATTTTTTCGAATTTTTTGGGGACTTTTGGGGATTTTTTTTTTGATTTTTTAGGGGATGTTTAAAAATTTTTTGGGGGATTTTTTTCGTATGTTTTGTGCATTTTTGGGGGATTTTTTCGAACTTTTTAGGGAATTTTTTGGATTTTTGGGGGATTTTTTCAGGATTTTTGGGAACTTTTCCAGGATTTTTGGGGGGATTTTTTGGGATTCTTGGGGGGGACTTTTTGGGGGATTTTTTCAGGATTTTTGGGGGGATTTTTTGGGTTTTTTTGGGGGATTTTTTGGGGATTATTTTTTATTTTGGAGGGGATTTTTGGGATTTTTTCGGGGATTTTTGGGGGGATTTTTTCAGGATTTTTTGGGAAGTTTTCGTGGATTTTTGTGGGGATTTTTTGGGATTTTTGGGGGGATTTTTGTGGGGATTTTTGGGTGATTTTTTTCAGGATTTTTTGGGAACTTTTCCAGGATTTTGGGGGGGATTTTTTGGGATTTTTGGGGGGATTTCTTGGGGGGATTTTTTCAGGATTTTTGGGGGGTTTTTTTGGGTTTTTTGGGGGGGATTTTTTGGGCATTTTTTGAGGGTTTTTTTTGATTTTTGGGTGATTTTTTCAGGATTTTTTGGGAACTTTTCCAGAATTTTGGGGGGATTTTTTGGGATTTTGGGGGGACTTTTTGGGGGATTTTTTCAGGATTTTTTTGGAAGTTTTCCTGCATTTTTGGGGGGATTTTTGGGGATTTTTGGGGGTTTTTTTTCGGGGATTTTGGGAGATTTTTTTCAGCATTTTTTGGGAACTTTTCCAGGATTTTTGGGGGGATTTTTTCAGGATTTTTTCAGGATTTTTTGGGAACTTTTCCAGAATTTTTGTGGGGATTTTTTGGGATTTTTGGGGGGATTTTTGGGGGATTTTTTCAGGATTTTTTAGGAAATTTTCCAGGATTTTTGGGGGGACTTTTTGGGGGATTTTTTCAGGATTTTTGGGGGGATTTTTTGGGTTTTTTGGGGGGATTTTTTGGGGATTTTTTTTTATTTTGGGGGGGATTTTTGTTTGGTTTTTTTTTTCAGCATTTTTTTGGAACTTTTCCAGGATTTTTGGGGGGATTTTTTCAGGTGTTTTTCAGGATTTTTGGGGGGATTTTTGGGGGGATTTTTTGGGGGGACTTTTTGGGGGATTTTTTCAGGATTTTTTTGGAAGTTTTCCTGGATTTTTGGGGGGATTTTGGGGGGAATTTTTGGGGGGATTTTGGGAGATTTTCTCAGGATTTTTTGGGGAACTTTTCCAGGATTTTTGGGGGGATTTTTTCAGGATTTTTTCAGGATTTTTTGGGAACTTTTCCAGAATTTTTGTGGGGATATTTTGGGATTTTTGGGGGGATTTTTGGGGGATTTTTTCAGGATTTTTTGGGAACTTTTCCAGGATTTTTGGGGGGATTTTTGGGGGGATTTTTTGGGGGATTTTTTCAGGATTTTTTGGGAACTTTTCCAGGATTTGGGGGGGGATTTTTTGGGATTTTTGTGGGGATTTCTTGGGGGGATTTTTTCAGGATTTTTGGGGGGATTTTTTGGTTTTTTTGGGGGGGATTTTTTGGGCATTTTTTGAGGTTTTTTTTTGATTTTTGGGGGGCTTTTTGGGAGATTTTTTCAGGATTTTTTTGGAAGTTTTCCTGGATTTTTGGGGGGATTTTTTGGGACATTTTGGGTTTTTTTTCCAGGACTTTTGGGGAACTTTTCCAGGATTTTTGCAGGGATTTTTTGGGATTTTTGGGGGGATTTTTGTGGAGATTCTTAAGGAGGATTTCCCTGCCTTCCCCCCCATCCTCATCACATTTTTGGGGTATTTCGGGTCCTTTTGGTGTTTCTACCTTTAGGGTTTTTTTTTTAACGTTGCCTTTTTTTCCCCCTATTTCCCTTTTTTTTCCCCAATTTCCCCATTTTCCCGGGATTTTCCCTCCCAGCTGGCCCTGGCCGAGTCCCTGGGAGCCCCCAGGCGGGAGCTGGCCCTGATCCACGTCTCGCTGGCCACGACCTTCCGGGACCTGGGCCAGCACCGCCGGGCCCTGGAGCACTTCCAGAGGGAGCTGCAGCTGCGCAGCGGGGAGCCCCTGGAGGTGGGAGTGCGGCCCCAAATCCCGAGCCCAAATCCCAAATCCCAAATCCTGAGCCCAAATCCCAAATCCCAAATCCTGAGCTCAAATCCTGAGCCCAAAGCCCTGAGCCTGAGCCCAAATCCCAAATCCTGAGCCCAAAGCCCAAATCCTGAGCCCAAATCCCAAATCCCGGAGCCCAAATCCCAAATCCTGAGCCCAAATCCCAAATCCCTGATCCTGAGCCCAAATCCTGAGCCCAAATCCCAAATCCCAGCTCTGAGCCCAAATCCCTGAGCCCAAATCCCAAATCCTGATCCCAAATCCCTGATCCTGAGCCCAAATCCCAGCTCTGAGCCCAAATCCCTGAGCCCAAATCCCTGATCCTGAGCCCAAATCCCTGAGCCCAAATCCTGAGCCCAAATCCCAAATCCCTGATCCTGAGCCCAAATCCTGAGCTCAAATCCTGAGCTCAAATCCTGAGCCCAAATCCCAAATCCCAGCTCTGAGCCCAAATCCCTGAGCCCAAATCCCAGATCCTGAGCCCAAATCCCTGATCCTGAGCCCAAATCCTGAGCCCAAATCCTGAGCCCAAATCCCAAATCCTGAGCCCAAATCCCAAATCCTGAGCCCAAATCCCTGAGCCCAAATCCCAAATCCCTGATCCTGAGCCCAAATCCTGAGCCCAAAGCCCTGAGCCTGAGCCCAAATCCCAAATCCTGAGCCCAAAGCCCAAATCCCGGAGCCCAAATCCCAAATCCTGAGCCCAAATCCCAAATCCCGGAGCCCAAATCCCAAATCCTGAGCCCAAATCCTGAGCCTAAATCCCAAATCCTGAGCCCAAAGCCCAAATCCTGAGCCTAAATCCCAAATCCTGAGCCCAAATCCCAAATCCCTGATCCTGAGCCCAAAGCCCAAATCCTGAGCCCAAAGCCCAAATCCTGAGCCCAAATCCCTGAGCCCAAATCCCAAATCCCAAATCCGGAGTCCAAATCCCTGAGCCCAAAGCCCAAATCCTGAGCCCAAAGCCCAAATCCTGATCCCAAATCCCAGATCCTGAGCCCAAATCCCAAATCCCTGATCCTGAGCCCAAATCCCAAATCCTGAGCCCAAAGCCCAAATCCTGAGCCCAAATCCCAGCTCTGAGCCCAAATCCCTGAGCCCAAATCCTGAGCCCAAATCCTGAGCTCAAATCCTGAGCTCAAATCCTGAGCCCAAAACCCAAATCCCTGAGCCCAAATCCCAAATCCTGAGCCCAAATCCTGAGCCCAGATCCCAAATCCTGAGCCCAAATCCTGAGCCCAAATCCCAAATCCTGAGCCCAAATCCTGAGCCCAAATCCCAAATCCTGAGCCCAAATCCCAAATCCCTGAGCCCAAATCCCAGCTCTGAGCCCAAATCCCAAATCCCTGATCCTGAGCCCAAATCCCAAACCCTGAGCCCAAATCCCAAATCCCTGAGCCCAAATCCCTGATCCTGAGCCCAAATCCCTGATCCTGAGCCCAAATCCTGAGCCCAAATCCCAAATCCCTGAGCCCAAATCCCTGATCTGAGCCCAAATCCCTGAGCCTGAGCCCAAATCCCAAATCCTGAGCCCAAAGCCCAAATCCTGAGCCCAAATCCCTGAGCCCAAATCCTGAGCCCAAAGCCCAGATCCTGAGCCCAAATCCCTGATCCCAAATCCCTGATCCTGAGACCAAATCCCAAATCCTGAGCCCAAATCCCAAATCCAAATCCTGAGCCCAAATCCCTGAGCCCAAATCCCTGAGCCCAAATCCTGAGCCCAAATCCCTGAGCCCAAATGCAGATCCCAAATCCTGAGCCCAAATCCCAAATCCTGAGCCCAAATCCCAGCTCTGAGCCCAAATCCCAAATCCTGAGCCCAAATCCTGAGCCCAAATCCTGAGCCCAGATCCCAGCTCTGAGCCCAAATCCCAAATCCCAGATCCTGATCCCAAATCCCTGAGCCCAAATCCTGAGCCCAAAGCCCAAATCCTGAGCCCAAATCCCTGAGCCCAAATCCCTGATCCTGAGCCCAAATCCCAGCTCTGAGCCCAAATCCCAAATCCCTGATCCTGAGCCCAAATCCTGAGCCCAAATCCCTGATCCTGAGCCCAAATCCCAAATCCTGAGCCCAAATCCCAAATCCCTGAGCCCAAATCCCTGAGCCCAAATCCTGAGCCCAAATCCCAGATCCTGAGCCCAAATCCCTGATCCCAAATCCTGAGCCCAAATCCCAAATCCCTGATCCCAAATCCCTGATCCTGAGCCCAAATCCCTGAGCCCAAATCCCAAATCCTGAGCCCAAATCCCAAATCCTGAGCCCAAATCCTGAGCCCAAATCCCAAATCCTGAGCCCAAATCCTGAGCCCAAATCCCAAATCCTGAGCCCAAATCCTGAGCCCAAATCCCAAATCCCTGATCCTGAGCCCAAATCCCTGAGCCCAAATCCCTGAGCCCAAATCCTGATCCAAATCCTGAGCCCAAATCCTGATCCCAAATCCCAAATCCCAGCTCTGAGCCCAAATCCCTGATCCTGAGCCCAAACCCTGATCCAAATCCTGAGCCCAAATCCCTGAGCCCAAATCCTGATCCCAAATCCTGATCCCAAATCCCAGCTCTGAGCCCAAATCCTGAGCCCAAATCCCTGAGCCCAAATCCTGAGCCCAAATCCCTGATCCTGAGCCCAAATCCTGATCCCAAATCCCTGATCCTGAGCCCAAATCCCAGATCCTGAGCCCAAATCCCTGATCCCAAATCCCTGAGCCCAAATCCAGATCCCAAATCCTGATCCCAAATCCCTGATCCCAAATCCCTGATCCTGAGCCCAAATCCCTGAGCCCAAATCCTGAGCCCAAATCCCAAATCCCTGAGCCCAAATCCTGAGCCCAAATCCCAAATCCCAGCTCTGAGCCCAAATCCCTGAGCCCAAATCCCAAATCCTGATCCCAAATCCCTGATCCTGAGCCCAAATCCCAGCTCTGAGCCCAAATCCCTGAGCCCAAATCCCAGCTCTGAGCCCAAATCCTGAGCCCAAATCCCTGAGCCCAAATCCTGAGCCCAAATCCCAAATCCGGAGCCCAAATCCTGAGCCCAAATCCTGAGCCCAAACCCCTGAGCCCAAACCCTGAGCCCAAATCCTGAGCCCAAATCCCTGATCCTGAGCCCAAATCCCTGATCCTGAGCCCAAATCCCAAATCCTGAGCCCAAATCCCAAATCCTGAGCCCAAATCCCTGATCCTGAGCCCAAATCCTGAGCCCAAATCCTGAGCCCAAATCCCTGATCCTGAGCCCAAACCCCTGAGCCCAAATCCAGATCCCAAATCCTGAGCCCAGATCCCAGCTCTGAGCCCAAATCCCAAATCCCTGATCCTGAGCCCAAATCCCTGAGCCCAAATCCCTGAGCCCAAATCCCAAATCCTGAGCCCAAATCCCTGAGCCCAAATCCCAAATCCTGAGCCCAAATCCCGGAGCCTGAGCCCAAATCCCTGATCCTGAGCCCAAATCCCAAATCCTGAGCCCAAATCCCAAATCCCTGAGCCCAAATCCAGATCCCAAATCCCAGCCCTGATCCCATTCCCATTCCCCATTCCCTCATTCCCGGTGCCATTCCCGGTGCCATTCCCGGTGCCATTCCCAGATTCCCTCTCTCATTCCCGGTGCCATTCCCGGTGCCATTCCCGGTGCCATTCCCTCATTCCCTCCCTCATTCCCGCTGCCATTCCCGCTGCCATTCCCTCATTCCCTCTCTCATTCCCGGTGCCATTCCTGGTGCCATTCCCCCATTCCCGGTGCCATTCCCGGTGCCATTCCCGAATTCCTGGTGCCATTCCCTCATTCCCGGTGCCATTCCCGGTGCCATTCCCTCATTCCCTCCCTCATTCCCGGTGCCATTCCCGGTGCCATTCCTGGTGCCATTCCCCCACTCCCGGTGCCATTCCCGGTGCCATTCCCTCATTCCCGGTGCCATTCCCGGTGCCATTCCCTCATTCCCTCCCTCATTCCCGGTGCCATTCCCGGTGCCATTCCCGGTGCCATTTCCGGTGCCATTCCCTCATTCCCGGTGCCATTCCTGGTGCCATTCCCGGTGCCATTCCCGGTGCCATTCCCTCATTCCCAGTGCCATTCCCGGTGCCATTCCCTCATTCCCAGTGCCATTCCCTCATTCCCTCCCTCATTCCCGGTGCCACTCCCGGTGCCATTCCCGGTGCCATTCCCTCATTCCCTCCCCCATTCCCGGTGCCATTCCCTCATTCCCTCCCCCATTCCCAGTGCCATTCCCGGTGCCATTCCCTCATTCCCGGTGCCATTCCCTCATTCCCGGTGCCATTCCTGGTGCCATTCCCCCATTCCCGGTGCCATTCCCGGTGCCATTCCCGGTGCCATTCCCAGTGCCATTCCCAGATTCCCTCTCTCATTCCCAGTGCCATTCCCGGTGCCATTCCCCCGTTCCCGGTGCCATTCCCGGTGCCATTCCCGGTGCCATTCCCTCATTCCCGGTGCCATTCCCGGTGCCATTCCCTCATTCCCTCCCTCATTCCCGGTGCCATTCCCGGTGCCATTCCTGGTGCCATTCCCCCACTCCCGGTGCCATTCCCGGTGCCATTCCCTCATTCCCGGTGCCATTCCTGGTGCCATTCCCGGTGACGTTCCCGGTGCCATTCCCGGTGCCATTCCCAGATTCCCTCTCTCATTCCCGGTGCCATTCCCGGTGCCATTCCCTCATTCCCTCCCTCATTCCCGGTGCCATTCCCGGTGCCATTCCCGGTGCCATTCCTGGTGCCATTCCCTCATTCCCTCCCTCATTCCCGGTGCCATTCCCGGTGCCATTCCCTCATTCCCGGTGCCATTCCTGGTGCCATTCCCCCATTCCCGGTGCCATTCCCGGTGCCGTTCCCGGTGCCATTCCCGGTGCCATTCCCAGATTCCCTCTCTCATTCCCAGTGCCATTCCCGGTGCCATTCCCTCATTCCTGGTGCCATTCCCGGATTCCCTCCCTCATTCCCGGTGCCATTCCCGATGCCATTCCCGGTGCCATTCCCGGTGCCATTCCCAGATTCCCTCTCTCATTCCCAGTGCCATTCCCGGTGCCATTCCCTCATTCCCGGTGCCATTCCCGGATTCCCTCCCTCATTCCCGGTGCCATTCCCGGTGCCATTCCCGGTGCCATTCCCGGTGCCATTCCCGGTGCCATTCCCTCATTCCCTCCCTCATTCCCGGTGCCATTCCCGGTGCCATTCCCTCATTCCCGGTGCCATTCCCTCATTCCCTCCCTCATTCCCGGTGCCATTCCCGGTGCCATTCCCGGTGCCATTCCCGGTGCCATTTCTGGTGCCATTCCCTCATTCCCGGTGCCATTCCTGGTGCCATTCCCGGTGCCATTCCCGGTGCCATTCCCTCATTCCCAGTGCCATTCCCGGTGCCATTCCCTCATTCCCAGTGCCATTCCCTCATTCCCTCCCTCATTCCCAGTGCCATTCCCGGTGCCATTCCCGGTGCCATTCCCGGTGCCATTCCCAGTGCCATTCCCTCATTCCCTCCCTCATTCCCGGTGCCATTCCCGGTGCCATTCCCTCATTCCCTCCCCCATTCCCGGTGCCATTCCCGGTGCCATTCCCTCATTCCCGGTGCCATTCCCTCATTCCCTCCCTCATTCCCGGTGCCATTCCCGGTGCCATTCCCTCATTCCCGGTGCCATTCCCGGTGCCATTCCCGGTGCCAGGAGTGCCGCACGTGGCTGAACGTGGCTCTGAGCCTGGAGGATTTGGGCTCGGCCCCGGGGCAGCTGCTGGCCCCGCTCCGGAGCGCCCTGGGCTGCGCCCGCGCCGCCGGCCACGCCCCGCTCCAGGTGGGCAACGCCGGCGTTTCGGGGCCGTTTGGGGAATTTCGGGGGTTTTTGGAGATTTTGGGGCGATTTTGAGGGATTTTTAGGGGATTTTTAGGGATGTTTAGGGGATTTTTGGGGATTTTTTGGGGATTTTTGGGGATTTTTAGGGGATTTTGAGGGATTTTTTGGGGATTTTCGGGGATTTTTTGGGGATTTTGGAGGATTTTTGGGGGATTTTGGAGGATTTTAGGGGATTTTGGGGGGATTTTAGGGGATTTTGAGGGATTTTTAGGGGATGTTGGAGGATTTTTAGGGGATTTTGGGGGATTTTTAGGGGATTTTTAGGGATTTTTAGGGGATTTTGGAGGATTTTTTGGGGATTTTGGAGGATTTTTAGGGGATTTTCAGGGATTTTTTGGGGATTTTGGAGGATTTTTGGGGGATTTTCGGGGATTTTTGGGGGATTTTGGGGGATTTTGGAGGATTTTAGGGGATTTTCAGGGATTTTTAGGGGATTTTGGAGGATTTTGGGGGGATTTTGGAGGATTTTCTGGGGATTTTGGGGAATTTTTGGGGGATTTGGAGGATTTTTTGGGGATTTTGGAGGATTTTTGGGGGATTTTCAGGGATTTTTGGGGGATTTTGGAGGATTTTTAGGGGATTTTGGGGGATTTTCAGGGATTTTTGGGGGATTTTTAGGGGGTTTTCAGGGATTTTTTGGGGATTTTGGAGGATTTTTGGGGATTTTGGAGGATTTTTAGGGGATTTTGGGGGATTTTTAGGGGATTTTGGGGGATTTTTAGGGGATTTTGGGGGATTTTTTGGGGATTTTGGGGGATTTTTAGGGGATTTTGGGGGATTTTTTGGGGATTTTGGGGGATTTTTTGGGGATTTTCAGGGATTTTTTGGGGATTTTGGAGGATTTTTGGGGATTTTGGAGGATTTTTGGGGATTTTCAGGGATTTTTTGGGGATTTTGGGGGATTTTTAGGGGATTTTGGAGGATTTTTGGGGATTTTGGAGGATTTTTTGGGGATTTTGGAGGATTTTTAGGGGATTTTTAGGGATTTTTAGGGGATTTTGGAGGATTTTGGGAGGATTTTTGGGGATTTTGGAGGATTTTGGAGGATTTTAGGGGATTTTGGAGGATTTTAGGGGATTTTGGAGGATTTTGGGGGATTTTAGGGGGATTTTAGGGGATTTTTGGGGGATTTTGGGGGATTTTTGGGGAATTTTTGGGGAATTTTTGGGGGATTTTCGGGGATTTTTAGGGGATTTTGGGGGATTTTTAGGGGATTTTCAGGGATTTTTTGGGGATTTTGGAGGATTTTAGGGGATTTTGGAGGATTTTAGGGGATTTTGAGGGATTTTTAGGGGATGTTGGAGGATTTTTAGGGGATTTTGGGGGATTTTTAGGGGATTTTTAGGGATTTTTAGGGGATTTTGGAGGATTTTTTGGGGATTTGGAGGATTTTTTGGGGATTTTGGAGGATTTTTGGGGATTTTTTGGGGATTTTGGAGGATTTTGGAGGATTTTTAGGGGATTTTCATGGATTTTTGGGGGATTTTCGGGGATTTTCAGGGATTTTTGGGGGATTTTTAGAGGATTTTCGGGGATTTTTAGGGGATTTTGGAGGATTTTTGGGGGATTTTCGGGGATTTTTAGGGGATTTGGGGGGGATTTTGGTGGGATTTTTAGGAGATTTTGGAGGATTTTTAGGGGATTTTAGGGGATTTTGGGGGAATTTTAGAGGATTTTCAGGGATTTTTGGGGGATTTTTAGGGGATTTTTTGAGGATTTTTGAGGGATTTTAGGGATTTTTGGTGGATTTTGAGGGAGTTTTGGGGATTTTGGGGGAATTTTGAGGGATTTTTTGGGGATTTTGGGGGAATTTTGGAGGATTTTCAGGGATTTTTGGGGATTTTTGGGGATTTTTGGGAGGATTTTTGGGGTTTAAGAGATTTTCGGGGATTTTGGGGGGATTTTTGGGGATTTTTTGGGGATTTTGGAGGATTTTTAGGGGATTTTGGGGGAGTTTTGGGGGATTATTAGGGGATTTTGGAGGATTTTTTTGGGATTTTGGGGGATTTTTAGGGGGTTTTTGGGGGATTTTCGAGGATTTTAGGGGATTTGGGGGATTTTAGGAGATTTTGGGGCGATTTTGAGGGATTTTTAGGGGATGTTGGAGGATTTTTGGGGGATTTTGAGGGATTTGGGGGGGATTTTGGGGGATTTTGGAGGATTTTCAGGGATTTTTGGGGGATTTTGGGGGGAATTTAGGGGATTTTGGGGGGATTTTAGGGCCTTTGGGGCATTTTAGAGGATTTTGGGGGAATTTTAGAGGATTTTAGGGGATTTTTGGGGGGATTTTGGAGGATTTTCGGGGATTTTTAGGTGATTTGGGGGGGATTTTAGGGGGGTTTTAGGGATTTTAGAGATTTTCAGGGGATTTTGGGGGATTTTGGGGGGAATTTTGAGGAATTTTGGAGGATTTTAGGAGATTTTGAGGGATTTTGGGGGGATTTTGGGGGATTTTGGGGATTTTTGGAGGATTTTCAGGGGTTTTTGGGGGGATTGTTGGGGGATTTTGGGGGATTTTTGGGAGGATTTTTAGGGGGATTTGGAGGATTTTCGGGGCTTTTGGGGGGTTTTGGGGGATTTGGGGGGGATTTTGGGGAATTTTAAAGGATTTTGGGGGGATTTTGGAGGATTTTAGGGGATTTTGGGGGATTTTTTGGGGACTTTTTGAGGGGGTTTAAGGGAATTTTGAGGGAAATTTGGTGGATTTTGGAGGATTTTCTGGGAATTTTGGGGATTTTTTGGGTTTTTTGGGAGGATTTTTGGGGATTTTAAAGATTTTGGGGGAATTTTGAGGGATGTTTGGGGATTTTAGAGATTTTCGGGGAATTTTGGGGGGATTTTAGGGGAATTTTGAGGGATTTTGGGGGGATTTTAGGGGATTTTCGGGGATTTTTGGGGGGATTTGGAGGATTTTTGGGGCTTTGGGGGGGTTTGGGGGATTGTTGGGGGATTTTTGGGGGATTTTGGGTGAATTTTGGGGGATTTTTGGGGGATTTGGGGGGAATTTTGGGGGATTGGGGGGGTATTTTGGGGGATTTTAGAGATTTTAGGGGGATTTGGGGGGGATTTTAAGGGATTTTGGGATTTAGGGGATTTTTGGGGGGATTGCTGGGGGGATTTTGGAGGATTTTAGGGGAATTTGGGTGATTTGGGGTGAATTTTAGGTGATCTGGGACAGATTTTGGGGTGAATTTGGTGGATTTCGGGTGAATTTGGGTGATTTGGGTTGATTTTAGGTGATCTGGGACAGATTTTGGGGTGAATTTGGTGGATTTCGGGTGAATTTGGTGGATTTGGGGTGGATTTGGGTGGATTTCGGGTGAATTTGGGTGATTTGGGTTGATTTTAGTTGATCTGGGACAGATTTTGGGGTGAATTTGAGGGATTTGGGGTGGATTTTGGGGTGATTTGGGGTGAATTTGGTGGATTTCGGGTGAATTTGGTGGGTTTCGCGTGAATTTGGTGGATTTGGGGTGAATTTCAGATGATCTGGGACAGATTTTGGGGTGAATTTGGGTGATTTGCAGTGAATTTGGTGGATTTCGGGTGAATTTGGGTGATTTGGGTTGATTTCAGGTGATCTGGGACAGATTTTGGGGTGAATTTGGGCAATTTGGGTTGATTTTAGGTGATCTGGGACAGATTTTGGGGTGAATTTGGTGGATTTGGGGTGGATTTGGGTGGATTTCGGGTGAATTTGGGTGATTTGGGTTGATTTTAGGTGATCTGGGACAGATTTTGGGTAGATTTTGAGGGATTTGGGGTGGATTTTGGGGTGATTTGGGGTGAATTTGGTGGATTTGGGGTGAATTTGGTAGATTTCGGGTGAATTTGGGTGATTTGGGTTGATTTTAGGTGATCTGGGACAGATTTTGGGGTGAATTTGGGTGATTTGCAGTGAATTTGGTGGATTTCGGGTGAATTTGGTAGATTTGGGGTGGATTTTAGGTGATCTGGGACAGATTTTGAGTAGATTTTGAGGGATTTGGGGTGGATTTTGGGGTGATTTGGGGTGAATTTGGTGGATTTGGGGTGGATTTGGGTGATTTGGGTTGATTTCAGGTGATCTGGGACAGATTTTGGGGTGAATTTGGTGGATTTGGGGTGGATTTGGGTGGATTTTGGGTGAATTTGGGCGATTTGGGTGAATTTTAGGTGATCTGGGACAGATTTTGGGGTGAATTTGGTGGATTTCGGGTGAATTTGGGTGATTTGGGTTGATTTTAGGTGATCTGGGACAGATTTTGGGGTGAATTTGGGCGATTTGGGTTGAATTTCAGGTGATCTGGGACAGATTTTGGGGTGAATTTGGTGGATTTGGGGTGAATTTGGTGGATTTCGGGTGAATTTGGGCAATTTGGGTTGATTTCAGGTGATCTGGGACAGATTTTGGGGTGAATTTGGTGGATTTCGGGTGGATTTGGGTGGATTTGGGGTGAATTTGGGCGATTTGGGTGAATTTTAGGTGATCTGGGACAGATTTTGGGGTGAATTTGGGTGATTTGCAGTAAATTTGGTGGATTTCGGGTGAATTTGGGTGATTTGGGTTGATTTTAGGTGATCTGGGACAGATTTTGGGGTGAATTTGGGTGATTTGGGTGAATTTTAGGTGATCTGGGACAGATTTTGGGTAGATTTTGAGGGATTTGGGGTGGATTTTGGGGTGATTTGGGGTGAATTTGGTGGATTTCGGGTGAATTTGGGTGATTTGGGGTGAATTTTAGGTGATCTTGGACAAATTTTGGGGTGAATTTGGGTGATTTTGGGTTAATTTCAGGTGATCTGGGACAGATTTTGGGGTGAATTTGGTGGATTTGGGGTGGATTTGGGTGGATTTCGGGTGAATTTGGGTGATTTGGGGTGAATTTTAGGTGATCTGGGACAGATTTTGGGTAGATTTTGAGGGATTTGGGGTGAATTTGGTGGATTTGGGGTGGATTTGGGTGGATTTCGGGTGAATTTGGGCGATTTGGGTGAATTTTAGGTGATCTGGGACAGATTTTGGGGTGAATTTGGTGGATTTGGGGTGGATTTTAGGTGATCTGGGACAGATTTTGGGGTGAATTTGGGCAATTTGGGTTGATTTTAGGTGATGTGGGACAAATTTTGGGATGAATTTGGTGGATTTGGGGTGAATTTGGTGGATTTGGGGTGAATTTTAGGTGATCTTGGACAAATTTTGGGTGCCCTTTTAGGTGATTTTGACCTTTCTGGGGCTCTTTTTGGCCTTCCTGGGTGAATTTTTGGGGGGATTTTTCCGGGGCCATTCCCCGTTCCCTCGAGTCCGAAATTCCAAAATTCCCGAAATTCCCCAAAATTCCCCAAAATTCCCCAAAATTCCCCAAATTCCCGATTTTCCAGCGCCAGGTCCTGAGGCGCCTCCGGGCTCAGCAGCTCCGGGCCGGGGACCCCGAGGGGGCCGAGGAGACCCAAAAACTCCTCGGGGGGGAGGGGGAGGAGGAGGAAGAAGAGGAGGAAGAAGAGGAAGAAGAGGAAGAGGAAGAAGAGGAAGAGGAAGAATCGGAGCTGTCGGAGAGCGGTGAGCGGGATTTGGGAATTTTGGGGGGGATTTTGGGGAATTTGGGGGGGTTTTAGTGGGGTTTAAGGGGGATTTTGGAGGATTTTAGGAGATTTTGGGGGATTTTTAGGAGATTTTGGGGGATTTTTGGGGGATTTTGGGGGATTTTTGGGGGTTTTTGGGGGGATTTTGGGGGATTTTTGGGGGATTTGGGGGGGTTTGGGGGGGTTTTAGTGGGGTTTAAGGGGAATTTTGGGGGATTTAGGGCGATTGAAGGGGAATTTTGGGGAATTTGGGGAGGATTTGGGGGGATTGAAGGGGAATTTTGGGGAATTTGGGGAGGATTTGGGGAGGATTTGGGGGGGTTTAAGGGGAATTTTGGGGGTTTTGGGGGGGTTTAGTGGGATTTAAGGGGGATTTGGGAGGATTTTAGGGGAATTTGGGGGGGTTTTAGAGGGGTTTAAGGGGAATTTTGGGGAATTTTGGGGGGTTTTAGTGGGGTTTAAGGGGGATTGGGGGGGGATTTTGGGGGGATTTTGAGGGATTTTGGAGGATTTTAGGAGATTTTGGGGGATTTTTTGGGGGATTTTTGGAGGATTTCTGGGGAATTTTGGGGAATTTTTGGGGGATTTGGGGGGGAGGTGGGGGGGTTTTAGTGGGGTTTAAGGGGAATTTTGGGGGATTTGGGGGAATTTAGGAGAATTTTGGGGGGTTTGGGGGGGATTTGGGGGGGTTTTAGTGGGGTTTTAGGGGGATTTGGGGGGGTTTTGGGGGGATTTAAGGGGAATTTTGGGGAATTTGGGGAGGATTTGGGGGGGGTTAAGGGGAATTTTGGGGATTTGGGGGGGTTTTAGTGGGGTTTAAGGGGGATTTTGGGGGGAATTTTGAGGGATTTTGGAGGATTTTAGGAGATTTTGGGGGATTTTTGGGGGAATTTTGGGGGGGTTGGGGGGGTTTTAGTGGGGTTTAAGGGGAATTTTGGGGGATTTAGGGGGATTGAAGGGGAATTTTGGGGAATTTGGGGAGGATTTGGGGGGATTGAAGGGGAATTTTGGGGGGTTTTGGGGAATTTGGGGAGGATTTGGGGGGGGTTAAGGGGAATTTTGGGGATTTGGGGGGGTTTTAGTGGGGTTTAAGGGGGATTTGGGAGGATTTTAGGGGAATTTGGGGGGGTTTTAGAGGGGTTTAAGGGGAATTTTGGGGAATTTTGGGGGGTTTTAGTGGGGTTTAAGGGGGATTTTGGGGGGGTTTTGAGGGATTTTGGAGGATTTTAGGAGATTTTGGGGGATTTTTGGAGGATTTCTGGGGAATTTTGGGGGGATTTGGGGGGGGTTTGGGGGGGTTTTAGTGGGGTTTAAGGGGGATTTTTGGGGGATTTTGGGGTATTTTTGGGGGGATTTTGGAGGATTTTAGGGGAATTTTGAGAGGTTTTGGGGGGTTTTGGAGGATTTTAGGGGCTTTGGGGGGGTTTTGGGGATTTTGGGGGAATTTTAGAGGATTTTTGGGAATTTTTGTGGGGATTTTGGGGGATTTTAGAGGATTTTCAGGTAACTAGGGGATTTTTTGGGGGATTTTGGGGGAATTTTGGGGGATTTTAGAGGATTTTAGGGGGATTTTGGAGGATTTTGGGGAATTTTTGGGAATTTTGGGGGGTTTTAGTGGGGTTTAAGGGGGATTTTGGGGATTTGGGGGGATTTTAGGGGAATTTTGGGGGGTTTGGGGAGGATTTGGGGGGGTTTTAGTGGGATTTAAGGGGGATTTTGGGGGGTTTTTGGAAATTTGGGGAATTTTGGGGGGGTTTTAGTGGGATTTAAGGGGAATTTGGGGAGGATTTCGGGGGGTTTAAGGGGAATTTTGGGGGTTTTGGGGGGGTTTTAGTGGGATTTAAGGGGAATTTTGGGGGGTTTTTGGAAATTTGGGGAATTTTGGGGGGGTTTTAGTGAAATTTTGGGGTCCCTGGATGGGATTTTGGGGACCCTGGGCGGGATTTTGGGGACCCTGAGTGAAATTTTGGGGTCCCTGGAGGGGATTTGGGGACCCCTGGGCGGGATTTTGGGCTGGTTTTGATTGGGATTTTGGGGCGTTTTGGGGTGGTTTTGGGGTCTCTGAGGGGTTTTGGGGTCTCTTTTTGCAGAGGACGAGGACGAGGATCTCGAGGGGTACCCCAAGAGCGTCCCCGGGAGGCGCCGGAGCAACAAGGTTTGGGGGGGACCCCAAAAATCCCCCCCAAATCCCCCCAAAATCCCCCCAAAAACGGGTCAGGAGCACCCCAAAAACCCCAAAAATGGGTTGGGATCACCCCAAAAACCCCAAAAATGGGTTGGGGTCACGCCAAAAATGGGTTGGAGTCACCCCAAAAAAACCCAAAAATGGGTCAGGAGTCCCCAAAAACCCCAAAAATGAGTTGGAGTCACCCCAAAAACAACCCAAAAATGGATCAGGAGCCCCCAAAAACCCCAAAAATGGGTCAGGAGCCCCCCAAAAAACCCCAAAATGAGTTGGAGTCACCCCAAAAACTCCAAAAAATGAGTCAGGAGACCCCAAAATCCCCCCAAAAACGGGTCAGGAGCACCCCAAAAACTCCAAAAATGGGTTGGGGTCACCCCAAAAACCCCAAAAATGGGTCAGGAGCCCCCAAAATCCCCCCAAAAACGGGTCAGGAGCACCCCAAAAACTCCAAAAATGGGTTGGGGTCACCCCAAAAATGGGTTGGAGGTCACCCCAAAAACTCCAAAAAATGGGTTAGGAGCCCCCAAAAACCCCAAAAATGGGTCAGGAGCCCCCCAAAAAACCCCAAAAATGGGCTGAGATCACCCCAAAAACCCCAAAAATGGGTCAGGAGCCCCCAAAAACCATAAAATGGGTCAGGAGCCCCCAAAAAACCCCAAAAATGAGCTGGAGTCACCCCAAAATCCCCAAAAAATGAGTTAGGAGACCCCAAAATCCCCCCAAAAACGGGTCAGGAGCCCCCAAAAACCCCCAAAAATGGGCTGAGATCACCCCAAAAACCCCAAAAATGGGTCAGGACCCCCCAAAAATGGGTTGGAGTCACCCCAAAAACCCGAAAGAGGGTCAGGAGTCCCCAAAAACCCCCAAAAATGGGCTGAGATCACCCCAAAAACCCCAAAAAAGGGTCAGGACTCCCCCAAAAAACTCCAAAAAATGAGTTAGGAGACCCCAAAATCCCTCCAAAAACGGGTCAGGAGCCCCCAAAAACCCCCAAAAATGGGCTGAGATCACCCCAAAAACGGGTCAGGAGCCCCCAAAACCCCCAAAAATGGGCTGAGATCACCCCAAAAACCCCAAAAATGGGTCAGGACCCCCCCAAAAATGGGTTGGAGTCACCCCAAAAACTCCAAAAAATGGGTTAGGAGCCCCCAAAAACCCCAAAAATGGGTCAGGAGCTCCCCAAAAACCCCAAAAATGGGCTGAGATCACCCCAAAAACCCCCAAAATGGGTCAGGAGCCCCCAAAAACCATAAAATGGGTCAGGAGCCCCCAAAAAACCCCAAAAATGAGCTGGAGTCACCCCAAAATCCCCAAAAAATGAGTTAGGAGACCCCAAAATCCCCCCAAAAACGGGTCAGGAGCCCCCAAAAACCCCCAAAAATGGGCTGAGATCACCCCAAAAACCCCAAAAACGGGTCAGGACCCCCCAAAAATGGGTTGGAGTCACCCCAAAAACCCCAAAAATGGGTCAGGGATTCTCCCAAAAACCCCAAAATGGGTCAGGAGCCCCCCAAAAAACCCCAAAAATGAGCTGGAGTCACCCCAAAAACTCCAAAAAATGAGTTAGGAGACCCCAAAATCCCCCCAAAAACGGGTCAGGAGCCCCCAAAAACCCCCAAAAATGGGCTGAGATCACCCCAAAAACCCCAAAAACGGGTCAGGAGCCCCCAAAACCCCCAAAAATGGGCTGAGATCACCCCAAAAACCCCAAAAATGGGTCAGGACCCCCCCAAAAATGGGTTGGAGTCACCCCAAAAACCCCAAAAATGGGTCAGGGATTCTCCCAAAAACCCCAAAAATGGGTTTGGGGTCCCCTTTTCCCTCCAAAAATGGGTTGGGATCAACCCAAAACACCCCAAAAATTTGTTGGGGTCACCCCAAATCCCAAAAAAATGGGTTGGGGTCACCCCAAACACCCCAAAAATGGGTCAGGAGCCCCCAAATTCCCCAAAAATGGGTCAGGAGCCCCCCAAAAAACCCCAAAAATGAGCTGGAGTCACCCCAAAAACTCCAAAAAATGAGTTAGGAGACCCCAAAATCCCCCCAAAAACGGGTCAGGAGCCCCCAAAAACCCCCAAAAATGGGCTGAGATCACCCCAAAAACCCCAAAAATGGGTCAGGACCCCCCAAAAATGGGTTGGAGTCACCCCAAAAACCCCAAAAATGGGTCAGGGATTCTCCCAAAAACCCCAAAATTGGGTTGGGGTCACCCCAAAATTGGGTCAGGAGCCCCCAAAAACCCCAAAAATGGGTTTGGGGTCCCCTTTTCCCTCCAAAAATGGGTTGGGATCAACCCAAAACACCCCAAAAATTTGTTGGGGTCACCCCAAATCCCAAAAAAATGGGTTGGGGTCACCCCAAACACCCCAAAAATGGGTCAGGAGCCCCCAAATTCCCCTAAAAATGGATCAGAGCATCCCCGGGAGGCGCCGGAGCAACAAGGTTTGGGGGGACCCCAAAAATTCCCCCAAAATCCCCCCAAAATCCCCCAAAAAGGGGCTCAGGACCCCTCCAATCCCCCAGGATTGAGTCAGGACACCCCAAAATGCCCCCAAAAATGGGTTGGAGTCACCCCAAAAACTCCAAAAAATGAGTTAGGAGACCCCAAAATCCCCCCAAAAATGGGTCAGTAACCCCCCAAAAACCCCAAAATTGGGTTGAGGTCACCCCAAAAACTCCAAAAAATGGGTCAGGACCCCCCAAAAATGGGTTGGAGTCACCCCAAAAACCCCAAAAATGGGTCAGGAGCCCCCCAAAAACCCCAAAATGGGTCAGGAGTCCCCAAAAATGGGCTGAGATCACCCCAAAAACCCCAAAAAGGGTCAGGAGTCCCCAAAAACCCCAAAAATGGGTTGGAATCACCCCAAAAACTCCAAAAAATGAGTTAGGAGACCCCAAAATCCCCCCAAAAACGGGTCAGGAGCCCCCAAAAACCCCCAAAAATGGGTCAGGACCCCCCAAAAATGGGTTGGAGTCACCCCAAAAACCCCAAAAATGGGTTGGGGTCACGCCAAAAATGGGTTGGAGTCACCCCAAAAACCCCAAAAATGGGTTGAGGTCACCCCAAAAATGGGTTGGAGTCACCCCAAAAACTCCAAAAAATGGGTTAGGAGCCCCCAAAAACCCCAAAAACGGGTCAGGAGCCCCCCAAAACCCCCCAAAAATGGGTTGGAATCACCCCAAAAACTCCAAAAAATGAGTTAGGAGACCCCAAAATCCCCCCAAAAACGGGTCAGGAGCCCCCAAAAACCCCAAAAATGGGTCAGGACCCCCCAAAAATGGGTTGGAGTCACCCCAAAAACCCCAAAAATGGGTTGGGGTCACGCCAAAAATGGGTTGGAGTCACCCCAAAAAAACCCAAAAATGGGTCAGGAGTCCCCAAAAACCCCAAAAATGAGTTGGAGTCACCCCAAAAACAACCCAAAAATGGATCAGGAGCCCCCAAAAGCCCCAAAAATGGGTCAGGAGCCCCCCCAAAACCCCCAAAAATGAGCTGGAGTCACCCCAAAAACTCCAAAAAATTAGTTAGGAGACCCCAAAATCCCCCCAAAACGGGTCCCAAAAACCCAAAAACCCCAAAAATGGGCTGAGATCACCCCAAAAACCCCAAAAATGGGTCAGGACCCCCCCAAAAATGGGTTGGAGTCACCCCAAAAACTCCAAAAAATGGGTCAGGAGCCCCAAACGCCCCAAAATGGGCTGAGGTCACCCCAAAAATCCCCCAAAAATGGGTCAGGACCCCCCAAAAATGGGTTGGAGTCACCCCAAAAACCCCAAAAATGGATTTGGAGCCCCCAAAAAATCCCAAAAATGGGTTGGAGTCACCCCAAAAACCCCAAAAATGGGTCAGGAGTCCCCCAAAAAACCCCAAAAATGGGTCAGGAGTCCCCAAAAACCCCAAAAACTGATTTGGAGCCCCCAAAAAACCCCAAAAATGGGTTGGAGTCACCCAAAAAACTCCAAAAAATGAGTTAGGAGACCCCAAAATCCCCCCAAAAATGGGTCAGGAGTCCCCAGAAACCCCCAAAAATGGGCTGAGATCACCCCAAAAACGGGTCAGGACCTCCCAAAAATGGGTTGGAGTCACCCCAAAAATGGGTTGGAGTCACCCCAAAAACCCCAAAAATGGGTCAGGGATTCTCCCAAAAGCCCCAAAAATGGGTTGGGGTCACCCCAAAATTGGGTCAGGAGCCCCCAAAAACCCCAAAAATGGGTTTGGGGTCCCCTTTTCCCTCCAAAAATGGGTTGGGATCAACCCAAAACACCCCAAAAATTTGTTGGGGTCATCCCAAATCCCAAAAAAATGGGTTGGAGTCACCCCAAAAACCCCAAAAATGGGTCAAGAGTCCCCAAAAACCGCAAAAATGAGTTGGGGGTCACCCCAAAAACTCCAAAAAGGGTCAGGAGTCCCCAAATTCCCCAAAAATGGGTCAGTAACCCCCCCAAAAACCCCAAAACTGGGTTGGAGTCACCCTA
This sequence comes from Aphelocoma coerulescens, assembly GCF_041296385.1. NCBI lineage: Eukaryota > Metazoa > Chordata > Aves > Passeriformes > Corvidae > Aphelocoma > Aphelocoma coerulescens. The sequence continues at coordinate 140,804 of NW_027183618.1, forward strand.
AAACCCCCAAAAAATGGGTCAGGACCCCCCAAAACTCCCAAAAATGGGCTGAGATCACCCCAAAAATCCCAAAAATGGGTCAGGAGTCCCCCAAAAACCCCAAAATTGGGTTGGAGTCACCCCAAAAACTCCAAAAAATGGGTCAGGACCCCCCAAAAATGGGTTGGAGTCACCCCAAAAATCCCAAAAATGTATTTGGAGCCCCCAAAAAATCCCAAAAATAGGTTGGAGTCACCCCAAAAACTCCAAAAAATGGGTCAGGACCCCCCAAAAATGGGTTGGAGTCACCCCAAAAACCCCAAAAATGAGTCAGGAGCCCCCCAAAAACCCCAAAAACGGGTCAGGAGCCCCCAAAAACCCCCAAAAATGGCTTTGAGATCCCCTTTATCCCCCCAAAAACGGCTCAGGAGCCCCCCAAAAACGCTTTGGGGTCTCTTCCCAAATTCCTCACCCCCTGAAATTCCCCAAAATTCCCGAAATCCCCCAAAATTCCCGAAATTCCAGCAGTGGAACCGTCGGAACGAGCGGGGTGAGACCCCCCTGCACCGAGCCTGCATCGAGGGGGACCCCAAAAGAGTCCGGCTCTACCTGGACCAGGTGAGGGGGGACCCCAAAATCCCCAAATCCCCCAAAATTCACCTCAAAATTCACCCCAAAATCCCCCAAAATTCCCCTCCAAAAACCTCCTTAAATCCCCCAAAAATTCCCCCCAAAAACCTCCTGAAATCCCCCAAAATTCCCCCCAAATGCCCCTAAAATCCCCCAAAATTCCCCCAAATTCGCTCAAAATTCCCCAAAATCCCCCCAAAAAACCCAAAATCCCCCAAAATTCACCCCAAAAACCCCCAAAAGCCTCCTAAAATTCCCCCAAAATCCCCCAAAATTCCCCCAAAAATTCACCCCAAAATCCCACAAATTCCCCCAAAAACCTCCTAAAATCCCCCAAATTCCCCCAAAATTCCCCCCAAAACCCCCAAATTCCCCCCCAAAAAACCCAAAATCCCCCAAAATTCCCCCAAAAATTCACCCCTAAATCCCCCAAAATTAACCCCAAAAACCCCCAAAATTCCCCCCAAAAACCTCCTAAAATCCCCCAAAAATTCCCCCCAAAAACCTCCTGAAATCCCCCAAAATTCCCCCCAAATGCCCCTAAAATCCCCCAAAATTCCCCCAAATTCGCTCAAAATTCCCCAAAATCCCCCCAAAAAACCCAAAATCCCCCAAAATTCACCCCAAAAACCCCCAAAAACCTCCTAAAATTCCCCCAAAATTCCCCCAAAATCCCCCAAAATTCCCCCAAAAATTCACCCCAAAATCCCACAAATTCCCCCAAAAACCTCCTAAAATCCCCCAAATTCCCCCAAAATTCCCCCCAAAACCCCCAAATTCCCCCCAAAAAAACCCAAAATCCCCCAAAATTCCCCCAAAAATTCACCCCTAAATCCCCCAAAATTAACCCCAAAAACCCCCAAAATCCCCCCCAAAACCTCCTAAAATCCCCCAAAATTCCCCCAAAATTCCCCCCAAAACCCCCAAATTCCCCCCAAAAAAACCCAAAATCCCCCAAAATTCCCCCAAAATTCCCCCCAAAACCCCCAAATTCCCCCCCAAAAAACCCAAAATCCCCAAAAATTCACCCCTAAATCCCCCAAAATTAACCCCAAAAACCCCCAAAATTCCCCCCCAAAAACCTCCTAAAATCCCCCAAATTCACCCCAAAACCCCCAAATTCCCCCAAAATTTACCCCAAATTCCCCCCAAAATCCCCCAAAATCCCCCAAAATCCCCCAAAATTCACCCCAAAAATTCCCCTAAAATTCCCCCCAAAAACCTCCTAAAATCCCCCAAAATCACCCCAAAATTCACCCCTAAAACCCCCAAAATTCCCCCCCAAAAACCTCCTTAAATCCCCCCAAAATTCCCCCCAAAATCCAAAAAAATTCCCTCCCAAAAGCCCCAAATTTCCCCCAAATTCCCCCAAAATTCTCCCCAATTCCCCTAAAATCCCCCCAAAAAACCCCAAAAACCCCCAAAATTCCCCCCCAAAAAAACCCCAAATTCCCCCAAAATTCCCCCAAAATCCCACAAATTCCCCCAAAAATCCCCCAAAATTCACCCCAAAAACCCCCAAATTCCCCCCAAAAAAACCCAAAATCCCCCAAAATTCCCCCAAAAATTGACATCTTAGTCCCCCAAAATTAACCCCAAAAACCCCCAAAATTCCCCCCCCAAACCTCCTAAAATCCCCCAAAATTCCCCCAAAATTCACCCCAAAATCCCCCAAATTCCCCCCAAAACCCCCAAATTCCCCCCAAAATTCCCCCAAAAATTCATCCCAAAAGTCCCCCAAATTCCCCCCAAAAACCTCCTTAAATCCCCCCAAAATTCCCCCCAAAATCCAAAAAAATTCCCCCCCAAAAGCCCCGAATTTCCCCCAAATTCCCCCAAAATTCTCCCCATTTCCCCTAAAATCCCCCCCAAAAAACCCCCAAATCCCCCAAAATTCCCCCCCAAAAAAACCCCAAATTCCCCCAAAATTCCCCTAAAATCCCACAAATTCCCCCAAAAATCCCCCAAAATTCCCCCCAAAAACCTCCTAAAATCCCCCAAAATTCCCCCAAAATTCAGCCCAAAAACCCCCAAAAATCCCCCAAATTCCCCCCAATAATGACCCTAAAATCCCCCAAAATTCCCCAAATTTCCCCCAAAATCCCCCAAATTCTCCCAAAACCCCCAAATTCCCCCCAAAAAAACCCAAAATCCCCCAAAAATCCCCCAAAAATTCACCCCAAAAACCTCCTTAAATCCCCCAAAAATTCACCCCAAAATCCAAAAAAATTCCCCCCAAAAACCCCCAAATTCCCCCAATAATGACCCTAAAATCCCCCAAATTCACCCCAAAATCCCCCAAATCCCCCAAAAACCTCCTAAAATCGCCCAAAATCCCCCCAAAAAAACCCAAAATCCCTCAAATCCCCCAAAATTCCCACAAATTCCCACAAAATCCCTCAAAATTTCCTCAAAATTTGCTCAAAATCCCCCAAAATTCCCCAAAATTCACCCCAAAAACCCCCAAAATTCCCCCCAAAATTCCCCCCAAAACCTCCTGAAAATTCTCCCAAAATTCCCCCAAAATGCCCCTAAAATCCTCCAAAATTCCCCCAAATTCGCTCAAAATTCCCCAAAATCCCCCCCAAAAAAACCAAAATTCCCCCAAAATTCACCCCAAAATCCCCCAAATTCCCCCAATAATCCCCCAAAACCCCTTAAATCCCCCAAAAATCCCCAAAAACCCCCAAAATCCCCCCAATTTCCCCCCAAAACCCTCCTTAAATCCCCCCAAATCCTCTCAAATTCCCCCAAAATCCCAAAATTTCCTCAAAATCCCCTGAATTCCCCCAAAATTCCCCTAAAATCCCACAACATTCCCCAAAAATGCCCCTAAATTCCCCCAAAAATTCCCTAAATTCCCCCAAAATCCCCAAAAATCCCCCAAAATTCCCCCAAATCCCCCAAATTCCCCTAAAATTCTCCCAAAATCCCCCAAATTCCCCCAAAATTGTCCAAAAATCCCCCAAAATCCCCAAAATTTCATCAAAATCCCCTAAATTCCCCCCAAATTCCCCAAAGTCTCCAAAATTTCCTCAAATTCCTTAAAAATTCCCTTAAACTCCCCCCAAAATCCCCCATAGTTCTCCTAATTTCCCAAAAACCTCCCAAAATTCCCCCAAAATCCCCAATATTCCCCCCAAAATCCCTAAAAAATCCCCCAAAATTCCCCCAAAATCCCCCAAAATCTCCCAAAATTCCACCCCAAATCCCCCAAATTCCCCCAGGATCCCCAAAATCCCCCAAATTCCCCCAAAAATCCCCCCTAAAATTCCCCAAATTCTCCTAAATTCCCCCAAAATTCCCCCAAAATTCTGCCAAAACCCCCCCAAATTCACCCAAAAATCCCCCCAAATCCCCAAAAATCTCCCAAATTCCCACAAAATTCGCCCAAAATTCCCCCAAAATCCCCCAAAAATCCCTCAGAATTCCCCAAAATTCCCCCAAATCCCCCAAAATCCCCCGAAATCTCCCAAAATTCCACCCCAAATCCCCCAAAATTTCCCAAAAGTCCCCCAAAATTCCCCCCAAATTCCCCAAAATTTCCCCCAAATTCCCCAAAATCCCCCAAAATTCCAAAAAAATCCCCAAAATTTCCCTAAATTCCCCAAAAATCCCCCAAATTCCCCCTAAATTCCCCCAAATTCCCCCAAAATCCCCAAAATGCCAAAAAATTCCCCCCAAATTCTCCCAAAATTCCCCAAAATCCCCCAAATTCATGCAAAAATCCCCCCAAATCCCCCCAAATCCCCCCAAAAGCCCCCAAAATTCCCCAAAAATCCCCCAAAATCTCCCAAATTCCCAAAATTCCCCAAAATTCCCCCAAAATTCCCAAAATTCCCCCAAAATTCCCCCAAAATCCCCAAAAAATCACCGAAAATCCCCCAAAATTCTCCAAAAAAGCCCCTAAATTCTCCCAAAAATCCCCCAAAATTCCCAAAAACCCCCAAAATTCCCCTAAAATTCCCTAAAAATTTTCCAAAAATCCCCAAAAATCCCCCAAATTCCCCCTAAATTCCCCCAAAATTCCCCCAAAATTCCCCCAAATCCCCCAAAATCCCCCAAATCCCCCAAAATTCCCCTAAATTCCCCAAAAATCCTCCAAATTCCCCAAAAATTCCCCTAAATTCCCCTAAATTCCCCCCAAATCCCCAAAATTCTCCCAAAATCCCCAAAAATTCCCCTAAATTCCCCAAAATTCCCCTAAATTTCCCCAAATTATCCCAAAATCCCCAAAAATTTCCCAAAAATCCTCAAAAATCTCCCAAAATCCCCCAAAAATCACCGAAAATCCCCCAAAATTCTCCAAAAAAGCCCCTGAATTGTCCCAAAAATCCCCAAAAAATTCCTCAAAATCCCCAAAAATCCCCAAATTCCCCCAAATTCCCCCAAATTCCCCCAAAATCCCCCCAAAATCCCCCGAATTCCCCCAAAATCCACCAAAAATCCCCAAAATATTCCCCCATAATTCCCCAAAATCCTTCCAAAATTCTCCCCAAATCCCCAAAATCCCCCCAAAATTCGCCCCAAAATCCCCGAAAATTCTCCCAAAATTCCCCCAATCCCCCAAAATCCCCCAAATTCATGCAAAAATCCCCCAAAATCCCCCCCAAAAGCCCCCAAAATTCCCCAAAAATCTCCCAAATTTCCCAAAATCCCCCAAAATCCCCCCAAAATCACCAAAAATCCCCCCAAAGCCCCAAAATCCCTCATAATCCCCCAAAATTTCCCCTCAAACAACCCCCGAATTCCCCTAAATTTCTCAAAAATTCCCCAAAATTCCCCAAATTCTCCAAAAATCCCCCAAAATTTCCCAAAAATCCCCCAAAATTCCCCCAAAATTCTCCAAAATCTCCCTAAAATCCCCCAAATTCCCCCAAAATTCCCCCAAATTCTCCCAAAATTCCCCCAAAATCCCCAAAAAATCACCGAAAATCCCCCAAAATTCTCCAAAAAAGCCCCTAAATTCTCCCAAAAATCCCCAAAAAATCCCCCCAAAATCCCCAAAATTCTCCTAAATTCCCCCAAAAATCCCCAAAAAATCCCCAAAATCCCCAAAATTCCCCCAAAATCCCCAAAAAATCACCGAAAATCCCCCAAAATTCTCCAAAAAAGCCCCTTAATTCTCCCAAAAATCCCCAAAAAATCCCCAAAATTCCCCTCAATTCCCCCAAATTCTCCCAAAATCCCCCAAAATTTTCCAAAAATCCTCAAAAATCTCCCGAAATCCCCCAAAAAATCACCGGAAATCCCCCCAAATCCCCCCAAAAAGCCCCCAAAAATTCCCTAAAAATCCCCAAAATCCTCAAATTTCCCCCAATTCTCCCAAAATCCCCCCAAATTCCCCCAAAATCCCATAAAATTCCCGTTTTTTTAGGGCCATCCCGTAAATCCTCGGGATTATTGTGGCTGGACCCCCCTGCACGAGGCCGCCAACCACGGACACCTCGGTGAGGAAAGGGGGGACCCCAAAATCTCCCAAATTCCCCCCAAAAATCTTGAGGGGGGACCCCAAAAACCTGGGGGGGGGAAAAATCCCGAAAAATTGGGGGGGGGAAGTGAAAAAATTGGGGGAAAATCGCGAGAAACGGAGGGAAAACCCCAAAATTTGGGCTGCAAAATTAAAGGGGGAGTCCTGGAAATTGGGGGGGGAACCCAAAAATTGGGGAGGAATCCCGAAAATTGGGGGGAAATCCCGAAAGTTTGGGAGGAAATCGCGAAAATCTGGGAGGAAGTCCCGAAAATTGGGGGGAAAAATCCCAAGAATTGGGGATAATCCCAAAAAATTGGGGGGAAATCCCAAAAATTGGGGAGGAAATTCCAAAAATTGAGGGGAAATCCCAAAAATTGGGGGGAAATCCCAAAAATTGGGGGGAAAAATCCCAAAAATTGGGGGGAAATCCCAAAAATTGGGGAGGAAATCCTGAAAATTGGGGGAAAAAATCCCAAAAATTGGGGAGGAAATCCCAAAAATTGGGGGGAAATCTCAAAATTGGGGAGAAAATCCCAAAAATTGGGAGGAAATCCTGAAAATTGGGGGGAAAAATCCCAAAAATTGGGGGGAAAATCCTGAAAATTGGATGGAATTCCCAAAAATTGGGAGGAATTCCCAAAAATTGTGAGGAAATCCTGAAAATTGGGGGGAAAAATCCCAAAAATTGGGGCGAAATCCCAAAAATTGGGGGGAAATCCCGAAAATTGGGGGGAAATCCCAAAAATTGGGAGGAAATCCTGAAAATTGGGGGAAAAAATCCCAAAAATTGGGGAGGAAATCCCAAAAATTGGGGGAAAATCTCAAAATTGGGGAGAAAATCCCAAAAATTGGGGGGAAATCCCAAAAATTGGGAGGAAATCCTGAAAATTGGGGGAAAAATCCTGAAAATTGGGGGGAAATCCCAAAAATTGGGGGGAGAAATCCCAAAAATTGGGGGGAAATCCCAAAAATTGGGAGGAAATCCTGAAAATTGGGGGAAAAAATCCCAAAAATTGGGGAGGAAATCCCAAAAATTGGGGGAAAATCTCAAAATTGGGGAGAAAATCCCAAAAATTGGGGGGAAATCCCAAAAATTGGGAGGAAATCCCAAAAATTGGGGGAAAAATCCCAAAAATTGGGGGGAAATCCCAAAAATTGGGGGGGAAATCCCAAAAATTGGGGGGAAATCCTGAAAATTGGGGAGAAAATCCTGAAAATTGGATGGAATTCCCAAAAATTGGGAGGAATTCCCAAAAATTGGGAGGAAATCCTGAAAATTGGGGGGAAAAATCCCAAAAATTGGGGGGAAATCCCAAAAATTGGGGGGAAATCCCAAAAATCGGGGGAAAATCCCAAAAATTGGGGGGAAATCCCAAAAATTGGGGGAAAAAATCCCAAAAATTGGGGGGAAATCCCAAAAATTGGGAGGAAATCCTGAAAATTGGGGGAAAAAATCCCAAAAATTGGGGAGGAAATCCCAAAAATTGGGGGAAAATCTCAAAATTGGGGAGAAAATCCCAAAAATTGGGGGGAAATCCCAAAAATTGGGAGGAAATCCCAAAAATTGGGGGGAAAAATCCCAAAAATTGGGGGGAAATCCCAAAAATTGGGGGGAAATCCCAAAAATCGGGGGAAAATCCCAAAAATTGGGGGGAAATCCTGAAAATTGGGGGAAAAAATCCCAAAAATTGGGGGGAAATCCCAAAAATTGGGAGGAAATCCTGAAAATTGGGGGAAAAAATCCCAAAAATTGTGGACAAATACTGAAAATTGGGGGAAAAATCCCAAAAATGGGGGAAAAAATCCCAAAAATTGGGGAGGAAAATCTCAAAAATTGGGGAAAAATCCTGAAAATTGGGGAGGAAATCCCAAAAATTGGGGGAAAGTCTTAAAAATTGGGGGAAAAATCCCAAATATTAGGGAGGAAATCCCAAAAATTGGGGGAAAATCTTGAAAATTGGGGAGGAAATCCCAAAAATGGGCAGGAAAAATCCCAAAAATCGGGGAGCCTAAAAATGGGGGGCTGTTCCTGAGGGAATTGGGGTCAGGGGATGGGAATGGGATCGGGAATGGGGTCGGGGATTGGGATTGGGGTCAGGGATTGGGGTCAGGAATGGGGTCAGGGATTGGGAATGGGGTCAGGGATTGGGAATGGGGTCAGGGATTGGGAATGGGGTCAGGGATTGGGAATGGGGTCTGGGCTTGGGAATGGGGTCAGGGATCAGGATTGGGGTTCAGGGGTTGGGAATGGGATTAGGAATGGGGTCAGGGCTTGGGAATGGGATTGGGAATGGGGTCAGGGGTCAGGAGTGGGGTCACAGTTTGGGAATGGGATCAGGAATGGGATCAGGGATCGGGAATGGGATTGGGAACAGCATCAGGAATAGGATCGGGAGTGGGATCGGGAATGGGATCATGGATCAGAAATGGGAGTTCAGCACCTCCAAAATCCCCCAAATCCCCCCAAAATCCCTCCATTACCCCCCAAATTCCCATCAATTCCCCCCCAATCCCCCAAAACCCCCCTCAAATTCCCATCAATTCCCCCTCAAACAACCCCAAAATTCCCCCAAAATCCCCCCAAAATCCCCCCAAAATTCCCCGAAAATCCCCAAAAATCCTCCAAATTCCCCCAAAATCCTCCCAATTCCCCCAAAATCCCCTAAAATTCCCCTAAAATTCCCAGAGGTGGCGCGGCTGCTGCTGGAGCGGGGGGCGGCGCTGGACGACCCCGGGGGGCCGGGCTGTGACGGGATCACCCCCCTGCACGACGCCCTCGCCTCCGGCCGCTTCCCGGTGGCCACCTTCCTCATCCAGAGGGGAGCCGACGTCACGGCCACCAATGCCAAGGTGGGAATGGCAGCCGGGAATTTGGGGGGTTTTGGGGGGATTTTTTGGGATTTTTTTGGGATTTTTTGGGATTTTTTTTCAATTTTTTTCAGGATTTTTTGGGATTTTTTTTCTATTTTTTCGGATTTTTTTTGGAATTTTTTGGGGATTTTTTTCAGAATTTTTAGGCCCAAATTCCTGATTTTTCGGGGGAATTTTGGGGAAATTTTGGGAATTTTTTGGGAATTTTTTTTGATTTTTTTTCCATTTTTTTAGGAATTTTTGGGGAATTTTTTCGGATTTTTTTCAGAATTTTTAGACCCAAATTCCTGATTCTTTGGGGATTTTTTGGAGGTTTTTTTGGGATTTTTTGGGATTTTTTTCGGGATTTTTTTGGGGATTTTTTCTGATTTTTTTCAGAATTTTTAGACCCGATTTCCTGATTTTTTGGGATTTTTTTCAGAATTTTTTGGATTTTTGGGGATTTTTTTTCGGAATTTTTCTGGATTTTTTTTTCATTTTTTAATAATTTTTTTCGATTTTTTTCCGATTTTTTTCCGAATTTTTAGACCCAAATTCCCGATTTTTCGGGGAAATTCTGGGGATTTTTTCTGGATTTTTTTCCGAATTTGTTCAGACTTTTGTTTGGATTTTTGTTTGGATTTTTGGGGGAATTTTTGGGGATTTCTGCCCCCATTGCCGGGAGGTTCGGGGCCGGGCTGCGCCGGGATCACCCCCCTGCACGACGCCCTCGCCTCCGGCCGCTTCCCGGTGGCCACCTTCCTCATCCAGAGGGGAGCCGACGGCACGGCCACCAATGCCAAGGTGGGAATGGCAGCCGGGAATTTGGGGGGTTTTGGGGGATTTTTTGGGATTTTTTTGGGATTTTTTTTCGATTTTTTTCAGGATTTTTTGGGATTTTTTTCGATTTTTTTTCGGATTTTTTTCGAATTTTTTGGGATTTTTTTCAGAATTTTTAGGCCCAAATTTCGGATTTTTCAGGGGAATTTTGGGGATTTTTTGGGATTTTTTTTGGATTTTTTGGGATTTTTTTTCGGATTTTTTAGGGGATTTTTTCCGATTTTTTCCGAATTTTTGGACCCAAATTCCTGATTTTTTGGGAGAATTTTGGGTATTTCTTGGGGATTTTTTCTGAATTTTTTGGGATTTTTCTTCGGATTTTTCTTGAATTTTTTTCAGGATTTTTTAATAATTTTTTTCGATTTTTTCCTATTTTTTTCCAAATTTTTAGACCCAAATTCCTGACTTTGTTCAGAATTTTTTCGGAAATTTTGGCATTTTGGGGGATTTTTTCTCATTTTTTGAGGATTTTTTGGGATTTTTTTCAGAATTTTTTGGATTTTGGGGGGATTTTTTTTTGGATTTTTTCTGGATTTTTTTTCATTTTTAAATAATTTTTTTCGATTTTTTTCCGATTTTTTTCTGAATTTTTAGACCCAAATTCCCGATTTTTTCGGGGGAATTCCGGGGATTTTTTTTGGATTTTTTTCCGAATTTTTTCCGGAACTTTTGTTCGGATTTTTGTTTGGATTTTTTGGGGAATTTTTGGGGATTTCTGCCCCCATTGCCGGGAGGTTCGGGGCCGGGCTGTGACGGGATCACCCCCCTGCACGACGCCCTCGCCTCCGGCCGCTTCCCGGTGGCCACCTTCCTCATCCAGAGGGGAGCCGACGTCACGGCCACCAATGCCAAGGTGGGAATGGCAGCCGGGAATTTGGGGGGTTTTGGGGGGATTTTTTGGGATTTTTTTGGGATTTTTTGGGATTTTTTTTCAATTTTTTTCAGGATTTTTTGGGATTTTTTTTCTATTTTTTCGGATTTCTTTTGGAATTTTTTGGGGATTTTTTTCAGAATTTTTAGGCCCAAATTCCTGATTTTTCGGGGTAATTTTGGGAATTTTTTGGGGATTTTTTAGGAATTTTTCTGGATTTTTTTTCTATTTTTTTCAGATTTTTTAGGGGATTTTTTCTGATTTTTTCCGAATTTTTGGACCCAAATTCCTGATTTTTTGGGGGAATTTTGGGTATTTCTTGGGGATTTTTTCTGAATTTTTTGGGATTTTTTTTCGATTTTTTTCGATATTTTGGGGAATTTTTGTGGAATTTTTTTGGATTTTTTCCAGATTTTTTAGACCCAAATTCCTGATTTTTTATGGATTTTTTGCAGAATTTTTGGGAATTTTTTCGGATTTTTTGGGGGATTTTTTCTGATTTTTTTCAGAATTTTTAGACCCGATTTCCTGATTTTTTGGGGATTTTTTCAGAATTTTTTGGATTTTGGGGGGATTTTTTTTTGGATTTTTTCTGGATTTTTTTTCATTTTTAAATAATTTTTTTCGATTTTTTTCCGATTTTTTTCTGAATTTTTAGACCCAAATTCCCGATTTTTTCGGGGGAATTCTGGGGATTTTTTTTGGATTTTTTTCCGAATTTTTTCCGGAACTTTTGTTCGGATTTTTGTTTGGATTTTTTGGGGAATTTTTGGGGATTTCTGCCCCCATTGCCGGGAGGTTCGGGGCCGGGCTGCGCCGGGATCACCCCCCTGCACGACGCCCTCGCCTCCGGCCGCTTCCCGGTGGCCACCTTCCTCATCCAGAGGGGAGCCGACGGCACGGCCACCAATGCCAAGGTGGGAATGGCAGCCGGGAATTTGGGGGGTTTTGGGGGATTTTTTGGGATTTTTTGGGGATTTTTTTTCGATTTTTTTAGGGATTTTTTCAGATTTTTTTCGAATTTTTGGGGGATTTTTTTGGAATTTTTTGGGATTTTTTTCAGAATTTTTAGGCCCAAATTCCTGATTTTTCGGGGGAATTTTGGGGAAATTTTGGGAATTTTTTGGGAATTTTTTTTGATTTTTTTTCCATTTTTTTAGGAATTTTTGGGGAATTTTTTCGGGTTTTTTTCAGAATTTTTAGACCCAAATTCCTGATTCTTTGGGGATTTTTTGGAGGTTTTTTTGGGATTTTTTGGGATTTTTTTCGGGATTTTTTGGGGGATTTTTTCTGATTTTTTTCAGAATTTTTAGACCCGATTTCCTGATTTTTTGGGGATTTTTTCAGAATTTTTTGGATTTTGGGGGGATTTTTTTTTGGATTTTTTCTGGATTTTTTTTCATTTTTTTAATAATTTTTTTCGATTTTTTTTCCGATTTTTTCCTGAATTTTTAGACCCAAATTCCTGATTTTTAGGAGGATTTTTGGGGGAATTTTTTCTGATTTTTTTTGGATTTTTTCCGAATTTTTCCGAACTTTTGTTTGGATTTTTGTTTGGATTTTTTGGGGAATTTTTGGGGATTTCTGCCCCCATTGCCGGGAGGTTCGGGGCCGGGCTGCGCCGGGATCACCCCCCTGCACGACGCCCTCGCCTCCGGCCGCTTCCCGGTGGCCACCTTCCTCATCCAGAGGGGAGCCGACGTCACGGCCACCAATGCCAAGGTGGGAATGGCAGCCGGGAATTTGGGGGGTTTTGGGGGGATTTTTTGGGATTTTTTTTCGATTTTTTTAGGGATTTTTTCAGATTTTTTTCGAATTTTTGGGGGATTTTTTTGGAATTTTTTGGGATTTTTTTCAGAATTTTTTGGACCCAAATTCCTGATTTTTCAGGGGAATTTTGGGGATTTTTTGGGATTTTTTTTGGATTTTTTGGGATTTTTTTTCGGATTTTTTAGGGGATTTTTTCCGATTTTTTCCGAATTTTTGGACCCAAATTCCTGATTTTTTGGGAGAATTTTGGGTATTTCTTGGGGATTTTTTCTGAATTTTTTGGGATTTTTTTTCGGATTTTTCTTGAATTTTTTTCAGGATTTTTTAATAATTTTTTTCGATTTTTTCCTATTTTTTTCTGAATTTTTAGACCCAAATTCCTGATTTTTTTCAGAATTTTTTCGGAAATTTTGGCATTTTTGGGGGATTTTTTCTGATTTTTTTTCAGAATTTTTAGACCCGATTTCCTGATTTTTTGGGATTTTTTTCAGAATTTTTTGGAATTTTGGGGGGTTTTTTCGGAATTTTTCTGGATTTTTTTTCATTTTTTAATAATTTTTTTCGATTTTTTTTCCGATTTTTTTCCGAATTTTTAGACCGAAATTCCTGATTTTTAGGAGGATTTTTGGGGGAATTTTTTCCGATTTTTTTTTGATTTTTTCCAAATTTTTCCGAACTTTTGTTTGGATTTTTGTTTGGATTTTTTGGGGAATTTTTGGGGATTTTTTTTCGATTTTTTTAGGGATTTTTTCAGATTTTTTTCGAATTTTTGGGGGATTTTTTTCAGAATTTTTAGGCCCAAATTCCTGATTTTTCGGGGGAATTTTGGGGATTTTTTGGGATTTTTTTTGGATTTTTTGGGATTTTTTTTCTATTTTTTTCGGATTTTTTAGGGGATTTTTTCAGAATTTTTTGGACCCAAATTCCTGATTTTTTGGGGGAATTTTGGGTATTTCTTGGGGATTTTTTCTGAATTTTTTCGGATTTTTTTTGATTTTTTTTTTTTGATTTTTTAGGAATTTTTGTGGATTTTTTTTTGGATTTTTTTCAGATTTTTTAGACCCAAATTCCTGATTTTTTATGGATTTTTTTCAGAATTTTTGGGAATTTTTTTGGATTTTTTGGGGGATTTTTTCTGATTTTTTTCAGAATTTTTAGACCCGATTTCCTGATTTTTTGGGATTTTTTTCAGAATTTTTTTGAATTTTGGGGGGGTTTTTTTCAGAATTTTTCTGGATTTTTTTTCATTTTTTTAATAATTTTTTTTGATTTTTTTCCGATTTTTTTCAGAATTTTTAGACCCAAATTCCTGATCTTTCAGGGGAATTTTGGGGAATTTTTGGGATTTTTTTGGGATTTTTTTGGATTTTTTTTCTATTTTTTTCAGATTTTTTGGGGAATTTTTTGGGATTTTTTTCAGAATTTTTAGGCCCAAATTCCTGATTTTTCGGGGGAATTTTGGGGATTTTTGGGGGATTTTTTGAGAATTTTTTTTGATTTTTTTTCCATTTTTTTAGGAATTTTTGGGGAATTTTTTTTCAATTTTTTTCAGATTTTTTAGACCCAAATTCCTGATTTTTTTCAGAATTTTTTCGGAATTTTTGGGATTTTTGGGGGATTTTTGGGGAAATTTTTCAGAATTTTTTGGGATTTTTTCAGGATTTTTTCCGATATTTTGGGTGTTTTTTCAGATTTTTTTTCAGAATTTTTAGGCCCAAATTCCTGATTTTTTGGGGATTTTTTGGAGTTTTTTTTGGGATTTTTTGGAGTTTTTTTTGGGATTTTTTGGGGGATTTTTTCCGATTTTTTTCAGAATTTTTGGACCCAAATTCCTGATTTTTCAGGGGAGTTTTGGGGATTTTTTTGGGATTTTTGGGCGATTTTTTTAGGATTTTTCAGGATTTTTTTGGAATTTTTCTGGATTTTTTTTTTTTTTTTTTTTTTTTTTGATTTTTTAGGACTTTTTTCAGATTTTTTTCAGAATTTTTGGACCCAAATTCCTGATTTTTTTTTAGAATTTTTTCGGAATTTTGGGGGATTTTTGGGGGGATTTTGGGTAATTTTTTCAGAATTTTTGGGGATTTTTTGGGGGATTTTTTCCGATTTTTTTCCAAATTTTTAGACCCAAATTCCTGGTTTTTTGGGGGAATTTTTTGCGGATTTTTCTGGATTTCTTGGGGATTTTGGGGGAATTTTTTGGACTTTTCTGGATATTTTTTTCCCGATTTTTTTAAGGAATTTTTTTGGATATTTTTTTATTTTTTCAGAATTTTTAAGGCCAAATTCCTGATTTTTTGATGGAATTTTGGGGATCTTTCTGGAATTTTTGGGGATGTTGGGGGGATTTTTTTTTATTTTTTGGGGGGATTTTTTTGGATTTTTTTCAGAATTTTTGGATCCAAATTCCTGATTTTTAGGAGAATTTTGGGGAATTTTTTTGGAATTTTTTGGTATTTTTTGGGGATTTTTTCGGAATTTTTTTTAATATTTCTGGATTTTTTTTCGATTTTTTTCAGAATTTTTTGGATTTTTTTTCGATTTTTTCCGAACTTTTAGACCCAAATTCCTGATTTTTAGGAGAATTTGGGGGAATTTTTTTGGAATTTTTCGGGATTTTTTCGGGATTTTTTTGGGAATTTTTTGGGATTTTTTTCAGAATTTTTGGACCCAAATTCCTGATTTTTGGGGGGAATTTTGAAGATTTTTTTGGAATTTTTCTGCATTATTTTTTCGATCTTTTGAGGGATTTTTTGGATTTTTTTTCGGATTTTGTTCAGAACTTTTAGACCCAAATTCCTGATTTTTGGGGGGAATTTTGGGGATTTTTTTTTTTTAATTTTTGGGAAATTTTTTTGGAATTTTTTGGATTTTTTTTTCAATTTTCTTAGGAATTTTTTGGGATTTTTTTTGGATTTTTTTTCGGAATTTTTGGACTCAAATTCTTGATTTTTTGGGGATTTTTGGGGAATTTTGGGGGATTTATTGGAGATTTTTTTCCAGATTTTTTTCGATTTTCTTTGGGATTTTTTCAAATTTTATTAAGAATTCCCCAAAATTCCTGGGAAATCTCCCAAAACTCCCCAAAATCCCTAGAAAATCTCCCAAAATTCCCCAAAAAATCCCTGCAAAATCTCCCAAAACTCCCCAAAGTCCCTGGAAAATCTCCCAAAGTTCCCCAAAATCCCTGGAAACTCTCCCAAAATTCCCCAAAATTCCCCAAAATTTCTGGAAAACCTCCCAAAATCTCTGGAAACTCTCCCAAAATCCCCAAAATCGCTGGAAAACCTCCTGAAACTCCCCAAAATCTCTGGAAACTCCCCCCAAAATCCCTAGAAAATCTCCCAAAATCTCCCCAAACTCCCCAAAATCCCTGGAAAATCCTGAAATTCCCCAAAATCCCTGGAAAACCTCCCAAAATCCCTGCAAAATCTCCCAAAATTCCCCAAAATCGCTGGAAACTCCCGAATTTGCCCAAAACTCCCCAAAATTGCTGGAAACTCTACCGAAATTGCCCAAAATCGCTGGAAACTCTCCCAAAATCTCCCAAAATCCCTGGAAAATCTCCCAGAATTCCCCAAAATTCCCCAAAATTGCTGGAAAGTCTCCCAAAATCTCCCAAAATTCCCTAAAATCCTTGGAAAATCTCCCAAAATTCCCCAGAATCACTGGAAAATCTCCCAAAATTCCCCAAAATCCCTGGAAAACCTCCTGAAACTCCCCAAAATCCCTGGAAAATTCCCCAAAATCGCTGGAAACTCTCCCGAAATTCCCCAAAACTCCCCAAAATCCCTGGAAAATCTCCCAAAATCGCTGGAAAATTCCCATAAATTGCTGGAAACTCTCCCAAAATTCCCCCAAATCACTGGAAACTCTCCCAAAATTCCCCAAAATCCCTGGAAAATCTCCCAAAACTCCCCAAAATCCCTGGAAAACCTCCCAAAATCCCTGGAAACTCCCCCGAAACTCCCCAAAATCCCTGGAAAATCTCTCAAAATCCCTGGAAAATTCCCATAAATCCCTGGAAAGTCTCCCAAAATCTCCCAAAATTCCCTAAAATCCTTGGAAAATCTCCCAAAGTTCCCCAGAATCTCCTGAAACTCTCCCAAAATTCCCCAAAATCGCTGGAAAATCTCCCAAAATTCCCCAAAATATTTGGAAAATCTCCCAAAATTCCCCAAAATCGCTGGAAACTCTCCCGAAATTCCCCAAAACTCCCCAAAATCCCTGGAAAATCTCCCAAAATCGCTGGAAAATTCCCATAAATTGCTGGAAACTCTCCCAAAATTCCCCCAAATCCCTGGAAACTCTCCCAAAATTCCCCAAAATCCCTGGAAAATCTCCCAAAACTCCCCAAAATCCCTGGAAACTCTCCCAAAATCCCTGGAAACTCCCCCGAAACTCCCCAAAATCGCTGGAAACTCTCCCAAAAATCCCTGGAAAATTCCCATAAATCGCTGGAAACTCTCCCAAAACTCCCCCAAATGGCTGGAAACTCTCCCAAAATTCCCCAAAATCCCTGGAAAATTCCCTAAAATTCCCCCAAATCCCTGGAAAACCTCCCAAAATCGCTGGAAACTCCCCCGAAACTCCCCAAAATCCCTGGAAAATCTCCCAAAATCGCTGGAAAATTCCCATAAATCGCTGGAAACTCTCCCAAAACTCCCCCAAATCCCTGGAAAACCTCCCAAAATCCCTGGAAAATCTCCCAAAATTCCCTAAAATTCCCCAGAATCGCTGGAAAATTCCCCAAAATCACTGGAAACTCCCCCGAAATTCCCCCAAATCCCTGCAAAATCTCCCAAAACTCCCAAAAATCCCTGGAAAACCTCCTGAAACTCCCCAAAATCCCTGGAAAATCTCCCAAAATCCCTGGAAACTCCCCCAAAATTCCCCCAAATCCCTGCAAAATTCCCATAAATCACTAGAAACTCTCCCGAAATTCCCCAAAATCCCTGGAAAGCCTCCCAAAATTCCCCAAAATCCCTGGAAAATCTCCCAAAATCGCTGGAAAATTCCCATAAATCACTGGAAACTCTCCCAAAATTCCCCCAAATGGCTGGAAACTCTCCCAAAATTCCCCAAAATCCCTGGAAAATCTCCCAAAATTCCCCCAAATCCCTGGAAAACCTCCGAAAAGTCCCCAAAATCCCTGGAAAACCTCCCAAAATCGCTGGAAAATTCCCCAAAATTCCCCAGAATCCCTGGAAAACCTCCCAAAATCTCCCCAAACTCCCCAAAATCCCTGGAAAATCACCCAAAATCCCTGGAAAATCACCCAAAATCCCTGGAAAATCTCCCAAAATCGCTGGAAACTCTCCCAAAACTCCCAAAAATCCCTGGAAAACCTCCTGAAACTCCCCAAAATCGCTGGAAAATCTCTCAAAATCCCTGGAAAATCGCCCAAAATTCCCCCAAGTCCCTGGAAAATCTCCCAAAATCCCTGGAAAATCGCCCAAAATTCCCCAAAATCGCTGGAAAATTCCCATAAATCACTAGAAACTCTCCCGAAATTCCCCAAAATCCCTGGAAAATCTCCCAAAAATCCCTGGAAATTTCCCATAAATCGCTGGAAAACTTCCCAAAACTCCCCCAAATGGCTGGAAACTCTCCCAAAATCCCCCAAATCCCTGGAAAATTCCCTAAAATTCCCGTTTTTTCCGTGTTTTCCAGGGCCAGACCCCGCTGGGAACGCTGCAGGAGTGGTTGGACACCTACGGGGCCCAGCTGGACCCCGAAACCTGGGACAGCGCCCGCCACACCCACAGGCTGCTCCAGGAGGCCATGGCCAGGAAAGGTGGGAAATCTGGGAATTTTGGGAATTTTGGGAGTCCTGGGAATCTTGGGAATCTTGGGAATTTGAAGAATTTCTTCCACTGATTTTTTGGGATTTTTTCGGAATTTTTTGCCGCTCCGATTCCTGATTTTTCGGGGTTTTTTTGGAGTTTTACCATCCCAAATCCTGATTTTTTTGGAGATTCTGGGAATCCTGGGAATCTTGGGAATCTTGGGAATTTGAAGAATTTCTTCCCCTGATTTTTTGGGATTTTTTTGGGATTTTTTCGGAATTTTTTGCCGCGCCGATTCCTGATTTTTCGGGTTTTTTTTGGAGTTTTACCGTCCCAAATCCTGATTTTTTTTGGGAATTCTGGGAATCCTGGGAATGCCAGGAATTTGGGGAATTTGAAGAATTTCTTCCCCTGATTTTTTGGGATTTTTTTGGGATTTTTTCGGAATTTTTTGCCGCGCCGATTCCTGATTTTTCGGGGTTTTTTTGGAGTTTTACCGTCCCAAATCCTGATTTTTTTGGGAATTCCGGGAATCCTGGGAATCTTGGGAATCTTGGGAATTTGAAGAATTTCTTCCCCTGATTTTTTGGGATTTTTTTGGGATTTTTTCAGAATTTTTTGCCGCTCCGATTCCTGATTTTTCGGGGTTTTTTTGGAGTTTTACCATCCCAAATCCTGATTTTTTTGGGGAATTCCAGGAATCCTGGGAATCTTGGGAATCTTGGGAATTTGAAGAATTTCTTCCCCTGATTTTTTGGGATTTTTTTGGGATTTTTTCAGAATTTTTTGCCGCTCCGATTCCTGATTTTTCGGGGTTTTTTTGGAGTTTTACCATCCCAAATCCTGATTTTTTTGGGGAATTCCGGGAATCCTGGGAATCTTGGGAATCTTGGGAATCTTGGGAATTTGGGGAATTTGAAGAATTTCTTCCCCTGATTTTTTGGGATTTTTTTGGGATTTTTTCAGAATTTTTTGCCGCTCCGATTCCTGATTTTTCGGGGTTTTTTTGGAGTTTTACCATCCCAAATCCTGATTTTTTTGGGAATTCTGGGAATCCTGGGAATGCCAGGAATTTGGGGAATTGGAAGAATTTCTTCCCCTGATTTTTTGGGATTTTTTTGGGATTTTTTCAGAATTTTTTGCCGCTCCGATTCCTGATTTTTCGGGGTTTTTTTTGGAGTTTTACCATCCCAAATCCTGATTTTTTTGGGAATTCTGGGAATCCTGGGAATCTTGGGAATCTTGGGAATTTGAAGAATTTCTTCCCCTGATTTTTTGGGATTTTTTTGGGATTTTTTCAGAATTTTTTGCCGCTCCGATTCCTGATTTTTCGGGGTTTTTTTGGAGTTTTACCATCCCAAATCCTGATTTTTTTGGGGAATTCTGGGAATCCTGGGAATGCCAGGAATTTGGGGAATTGGAAGAATTTCTTCCCCTGATTTTTTGGGATTTTTTTGGGATTTTTTCAGAATTTTTTGCCGCTCCAATTCCTGATTTTTCGGGGTTTTTTTGGAGTTTTACCATCCCAAATCCTGATTTTTTTGGAGATTCTGGGAATCCTGGGAATCTTGGGAATCTTGGGAATTTGAAGAATTTCTTCCCCTGATTTTTTGGGATTTTTTTGGGATTTTTTCGGAATTTTTTGCCGCGCCGATTCCTGATTTTTCGGGGTTTTTTTGGAGTTTTACCATCCCAAATCCTGATTTTTTTGGGGAATTCCGGGAATCCTGGGAATCTTGGGAATCTTGGGAATCTTGGGAATTTGGGGAATTTGAAGAATTTCTTCCCCTGATTTTTTGGGATTTTTTTGGGATTTTTTCAGAATTTTTTGCCGCTCCGATTCCTGATTTTTCGGGGTTTTTTTGGAGTTTTACCATCCCAAATCCTGATTTTTTTGGGGAATTCCGGGAATCCTGGGAATCTTGGGAATCTTGGGAATTTGAAGAATTTCTTCCCCTGATTTTTTGGGATTTTTTTGGGATTTTTTCGGAATTTTTTGCCGCTCCGATTCCTGATTTTTCGGGGTTTTTTTGGAGTTTTACCATCCCAAATCCTGATTTTTTTGGGGAATTCCGGGAATCCTGGGAATGCCAGGAATTTGGGGAATTCGAAGAATTTCTTCCCCTGATTTTTTGGGATTTTTTTGGGATTTTTTCAGAATTTTTTGCCGCTCCGATTCCTGATTTTTCGGGGATTTTTTTGAGTTTTACGATCCCAAATCCTGATTTTTTTGGGAATTCTGGGAATCCTGGGAATCTTGGGAATCTTGGGAATTTGAAGAATTTCTTCCCCTGATTTTTTGGGATTTTTTCGGAATTTTTTGCCGCTCCGATTCTTGATTTTTCGGGGTTTTTTTGGAGTTTTACCATCCCAAATCCTGATTTTTTTGGGAATTCCGGGAATCCTGGGAATGCCAGGAATTTGGGGAATTTGAAGAATTTCTTCCCCTGATTTTTTGGGATTTTTTTGGGATTTTTTCAGAATTTTTTGCCGCTCCGATTCCTGATTTTTCGGGGTTTTTTTGGAGTTTTACCATCCCAAATCCTGATTTTTTTGGGAAATTCCGGGAATCCTGGGAATGCCAGGAATTGGGGAATTTGAAGAATTTCTTCCCCTGATTTTTTGGGATTTTTTTGGGATTTTTTTGGGATTTTTTCAGAATTTTTTGCCGCTCCGATTCCTGATTTTTCGGGGTTTTTTTGGAGTTTTACCATCCCAAATCCTGATTTTTTTGGGAATTCTGGGAATCCTGGGAATCTTGGGAATTTGGGGAATTTGGGGAATTTGAAGAATTTCTTCCCCTGATTTTTTGGGATTTTTTCGGAATTTTTTGCCGCTCCGATTCCTGATTTTTTGGGGTTTTTTTTGGAGTTTTACCGTCCCAAATCCTGATTTTTTTGGGAATTCCGGGAATCCTGGGAATCTTGGGAATCTTGGGAATTTGGGGAATTTGAAGAATTTCTTCCCCTGATTTTTTGGGATTTTTTCGGAATTTTTTGCCGCTCCGATTCCTGATTTTTCGGGGTTTTTTTGGAGTTTTACCATCCCAAATCCTGATTTTTTTGGGGAATTCCGGGAATCCTGGGAATCTTGGGAATCTTGGGAATTTGAAGAATTTCTTCCCCTGATTTTTTGGGATTTTTTTGGGATTTTTTCAGAATTTTTTGCCGCTCCGATTCCTGATTTTTCGGGGTTTTTTTGGAGTTTTACCATCCCAAATCCTGATTTTTTTGGGAATTCCGGGAATCCTGGGAATGCCAGGAATTTGGGGAATTTGAAGAATTTCTTCCCCTGATTTTTTGGGATTTTTTCGGAATTTTTTGCCGCTCCGATTCCTGATTTTTCGGGGTTTTTTTGGAGTTTTACCATCCCAAATCCTGATTTTTTTGGGGAATTCCGGGAATCCTGGGAATCTTGGGAATCTTGGGAATTTGAAGAATTTCTTCCCCTGATTTTTTGGGATTTTTTTGGGATTTTTTCAGAATTTTTTGCCGCTCCGATTCTTGATTTTTCGGGGTTTTTTTTGGAGTTTTACGAGGCCAATTCCTGATTTTTCGGGGTTTTTTTTGGAGTTTTACCATCCCAAATCCTGATTTTTTTGGGGAATTCCGGGAATCCTGGGAATCTTGGGAATTTGGGGAATTTGGGGAATTTGAAGAATTTCTTCCCCTGATTTTTTGGGATTTTTTCAGAATTTTTTGCCGCTCCGATTCCTGATTTTTCGGGGTTTTTTTGGAGTTTTACCATCCCAAATCCTGATTTTTTTGGGAATTCTGGGAATCCTGGGAATGCCAGGAATTTGGGGAATTTGAAGAATTTCTTCCCCTGATTTTTTGGGATTTTTTTGGGATTTTTTCAGAATTTTTTGCCGCTCCGATTCCTGATTTTTCGGGGTTTTTTTGGAGTTTTACGAGGCCAATTCCTGATTTTTTTGGGGAATTCTGGGAATCCTGGGAATCTTGGGAATCTTGGGAATTCGAAGAATTTCTTCCCCTGATTTTTTGGGATTTTTTTGGGATTTTTTCAGAATTTTTTGCCACTCCGATTCCTGATTTTTCGGGGGTTTTTTTGGAGTTTTACCATCCCAAATCCTGATTTTTTTGGGGAATTCCGGGAATCCTGGGAATCTTGGGAATCTTGGGAATCTTGGGAATTTGGGGAATTTGAAGAATTTCTTCCCCTGATTTTTTGGGATTTTTTGGGGATTTTTTCAGAATTTTTTGCCGCTCCGATTCCTGATTTTTCGGGGTTTTTTTTGGAGTTTTACCATCCCAAATCCTGATTTTTTTGGGAATTCCGGGAATCCTGGGAATGCCAGGAATTGGGGAATTTGAAGAATTTCTTCCCCTGATTTTTTGGGATTTTTTTGGGATTTTTTCAGAATTTTTTGCCGCTCCGATTCCTGATTTTTCGGGGTTTTTTTTGGAGTTTTACGAGGCCAATTCCTGATTTTTCGGGGTTTTTTTGGAGTTTTACCATCCCAAATCCTGATTTTTTGGGGAATTCTGGGAATCCTGGGAATGCCAGGAATTTGGGGAATTTGAAGAATTTCTTCCCCTGATTTTTGGGGATTTTTTCAGAATTTTTTGCCGCTCCGATTCCTGATTTTTCGGGGTTTTTTTGGAGTTTTACCATCCCAAATCCTGATTTTTTTGGGGAATTCCGGGAATCCTGGGAATCTTGGGAATTTGGGGAATTTGGGGAATTTGAAGAATTTCTTCCCCTGATTTTTTGGGATTTTTTTGGGATTTTTTCAGAATTTTTTGCCGCTCCGATTCTTGATTTTTCGGGTTTTTTTTTGGAGTTTTACCATCCCAAATCCTGATTTTTTTGGGAATCCTGGGAATCTTGGGAATTTGGGGAATTTGGGGAATTTGAAGAATTTCTTCCCCTGATTTTTTGGGATTTTTTTGGGATTTTTTCGGAATTTTTTGCCGCTCCGATTCCTGATTTTTCGGGGTTTTTTTGGAGTTTTACCATCCCAAATCCTGATTTTTTTGGGAATTCTGGGAATCCTGGGAATCTTGGGAATCTTGGGAATTTGAAGAATTTCTTCCCCTGATTTTTTGGGATTTTTTTGGGATTTTTTCAGAATTTTTTGCCGCTCCGATTCCTGATTTTTCGGGGTTTTTTTTGGAGTTTTACCATCCCAAATCCTGATTTTTTTGGGAATTCTGGGAATCCTGGGAATGCCAGGAATTTGGGGAATTTGAAGAATTTCTTCCCCTGATTTTTTGGGATTTTTTTGGGATTTTTTCAGAATTTTTTGCCACTCCGATTCCTGATTTTTCGGGGTTTTTTTTGGAGTTTTACCATCCCAAATCCTGATTTTTTGGGGGTTTTTGGGGAATTTTATGACCCCTCCAAATCCCAGATTTTTTGGGATTTTTTTCAGAATTTTTTGCCGCTCCCATCCCAGATTTTTTGGGATTTTTTTTGGGAATTTTTTGACCCCATCCCAGATTATTTGAGGGTTTTTTTGGAATTTTTTGACTCTCCCATCCCAGATTTTTTTCAGTTTTTTCAGGAATTTTTTTCATCCCATTCCTGGTTTTTTGGGATTTTTTTGGGAATTTTATGACCCCCCCAAATCCCAGATTTTTAAGATTTTTTTCAGAATTTTTTCACCCCATCCCAGATTTTTTGGGATTTTTTTTGGAATTTTTGACCCCCCTCCATCCCAGATTTTTTTCAGTTTTTTCAGGAATTTTTTCTCTCCCATTCCTGTTTTTTTGGGATTTTTTGGGAATTTTATGACCCCCCCAAATCCCTGTTTTTTTAGGATTTTTTTGGGAATTTTTTGACCCCATCCCAGATTTTTTGAGGGTTTTTTTGGAATTTTTTGACTCTCCCATCCCGGATTTTTTTCAGTTTTTTCAGGAATTTTTTTCCTCCCATTCCTGTTTTTTTGGGATTTTTTTGAGAATTTTATGACCCCCCTATCCCAGATTTTTTGGGATTTTTTTGGGAATTTTATGATGCCCCCATCCCTGTTTTTTTAGGATTTTTTCAGGAATTTTTTAACCCTCCCATCCCAGATTTTTTTCAGTTTTTTCAGGAATTTTTTTCATCCCATTCCTGGTTTTTTGGGATTTTTTGGGGGGAATTTTTTGAACCCATCCCAGATTTTTTGGGATTTTTTTCAGAATTTTTTGACCCCCAAATCCCAGATTTTTTTCAGTTTTTTCAGGAATTTTTTCTCTCCCATTCCTGTTTTTTGGGGATTTTTTTGAGAATTTTATGATCCCCAAATCCCAGATTTTTTGGGAATTTTTTGGGAATTTTTTGACCCCCCCATCCCTGATATTTTTGGGATTTTTCAGGAATTTTATCACTCCCATCCTAGATTTTTTGGGATATTTTTGGGGAATTTTATGAGCCCCTCATCCCAGATTTTTTGGGATTTTTTCAGGAATTTTATCACTCCCATCCCTGATTGTTTAGGATTTTTTCAGGAATTTTTTGACCTTCCCATCCCAGATTTTTTTCAGGTGTTTTTTAATTTTTTTCATCCCATTCCTGGTTTTTTTGGGATTTTTTTGAGAATTTTATGACCCCCCTATCCCAGATTTTTTGGGAATTTTATGACCCTCCCATCCCAGATTTTTCAGGATTTTTTGGAGAATTTTTTCACCCCCATCCCAGATTTTTTGGGATTTTTTGGGGAACGTTATGACCCCCCCCATCCTGGACTTTTTTGGATTTTTTTGGGGAATTTTTTCTCTCCCATCCCAGATTTTTTGGGATTTTTTGGGGAATTTTTTCTCTCCCATCCCAGATTTTTTGGGATTTTTGGGGGAATTTTTTCTCTCCCATCCCAGATTTTTTGGGGATTTTTTTGGCTTTTTTTGGGAATTTTATGACCCCCCCCATCCCTGATTCCTGGAGGGGATTTTTTGGGATTTCTTGGGAATTTCATCACCCCCATCCCTGATCCCCGGAGGGGATTTTTTGGGATTTCTTGCTGCTCCATGACCCTCATCCCTCATTTTTCGGGAATTCCACCCCCCCATCCCCAATTCCCGTCCTTCCTTTGGGATTTTTCCTCCTTTTCCCCCAATTTCCTGGAATCTCATCCCGATTTTTCCCCTTTCCAGCCCCTCTGGAGCCTTCCCAGGATACCCCCAAACCCCAAATCCCAAATCCCGGGATTGGGACCCCACCGAGCCCCCTCCGGAAGCGTCAGCGGATTCCAGAGGCCGGGAATGAGGAGAAAAACCGGGATTTGGGAAAATCGGGAAAGCCCGGCTCGGAAAATCCCAAATTCCCTTTGGAAAACCCCAAATTGCCTCTGGAAAACCCCAAATTGCCTCTGGAAAATCCCAAACCGGCGCTGATCCCGCTGGAAGAATTCCTGGAGCAAGAGGATTGGCTGGAAGACGATTTGGGGCGATCCCGAAAAAGACCCCGGAGGAATTTTTGGGAATTCCGGGAATCTCGGGATTCCAAAATTCCCAAACTTGGAAGCTCCAAGGTGCCATCCCGAGAATCCCAAATGGTGGCAAACCACGGGAAGGAGCTTTTGGAGCAGCAGGAATTTTTTGGGATCATCCCAAATCCATCCCAAATTCCCGAATCGTCCGGGACGGCCCCGAATCGACCCCAAATTCCCGAATTTGCCGGAAGGATCCCAAATCCAGCCCAAATTCCCGCCCTGCGCATCCGGATCCGCATCCAGGACGACGTTTTCCTCATCCCGGTGGTGCCCAGGTGAGAATTCCCAAATTTTCTTGGGATTTGGGGTCCTTTTTTTGGGGGGGGTTGTGGTGGGGATCCCGGGAAATTCCGGGGGAATTCCTGGGGAATCCGTGGGGTCGAAGCTCGTGGGGGTGGTGGGAGGGATGGCTGGAAAATCCCAAAAAATCAGCTGGAAATGCCAAAAAAATTCCCGCAAAAATCAGCTGGAAATCCCAAAAAATCCCAAAGAAATCCCAAAAAATCCCCCCAAAAATCCCAAAAAAATCCCAAAAAAATCCCCAAAAAATCCCAAAAAATCCCTAAAAAAAAACAAAAAAAACCCTGAAAAAATCCCAAAAAACCCCCAAAAAATCCCCCAAAAAATCCCAAAAAATCCCTAAAAAAAACCCCAAAAACCCTGAAAAAATCCCAAAAAATCCCCCAAAAAATCCCAAAAAATATCCCAACAATTCCCATAAAATTGCCAAAAAAAATCCCCAAAATTCTGAAAAACCCCTCAAAAAAATCCCTAAAATTTCCAATAAAAAAATCCCAAAAATTCCCAAAAAATCCCAAAATATTCCCAAAAAATTCCCAAAAAAACCCAAAAATCCCAAAAAATCCAAAAAAAATCCCCAAAAAATCTCAAAAAATCCCTAAAAAAAAAACCCAAAAAACCCCCCAAAAATCCCAAAAAATCCCCCAAAAATCACCTGGAAATTTAAAAAAATGCCTCCCCAAAATCAGCTGGAAATGCCAAAAAATTCCCCCCCAAAAAATCAGCTGGAAATGCCAAAAAATTCCCACAAAAATCAGCTGGAAATGCCTGAAAATTCCCCAAAAAAATCCCCCAAAAATCCCAAAAAAATCCCTAAAAACCCCCAAAAAATCCCCCAAAAATCCCCAAAAAAACCCCCAAAAAATCCCCAAAAAATCCAAAAAAAAACCCCAAAAAATTCCAAAAAATCCCTAAAAATCCCCCAAAAAATCCCCAAAAACCCCCAAAAATTCCCAAAAATATCCCTAAAATTCTGTAAAAAATCCCAAAAAATCCAAAAAAAAAACCCCCAAAAAATCAAAAAAAAATCCCCAAAAATCCCCAATAAAATCCCGAAAAACCCCCCAAAAAATCCCCCAAAAAACCCCAAAAAAATCCAAAAAAGTTCACAAAAAATCCCAAAAACGCCCTAAAAAAAACCCAAAAAAACCCCAAAAAGTCCCAAAAAATCCCTAAAAAAAACCCCAAGAATCCCAAAAATTCTCCAAAAAATCCCTGTAAAAACCCCAAAAAAATCAAAAAAAATCCCAAAAATCTCCCAAAAAAACCAAAAAAAAACCCCCAAAAAATCCCCAAAAATCCCCAAAAAAATCCCAAAAAAATCCCCAAAAATCCCCGAAAAATCCCCAAAAATCTCTAAAAAATCCCAAAAAATCCCTAAAAAAACCCCAAAAAAAACCCCAAAAAATCCCCAAAAATACCCAAAAAATCCCCAAAAATCCCCAAAAAAATCCTGGAAAAATCCCAAAAAAATCCCAAAAAATCCCCCAAAAAATCCCAAAAAAATCCCTAAAAAAAACCAAAAAAAAACCCCAAAAATCCCCCAAAAATCCCCAAAAAATCCCGAAAAAATCCCAAAAAAACCCCAAAAAATCCCCAAAAATTCCCAAAAAATCCCCCAAAAAAATCCCAAAAAAATCCCAAAAAATCCCAAAAAAGCCCCAAAAAAATCCCCAAAAAATCCCAAAAAATCCCTAAAAAAAACAAAAAAAACCCCCAAAAATTCCCAAAAAAATCCCAAAAAAATCCCAAAAAATCCCCAAAAAATCCCTAAAAATCCCAAAAAAAATCCCAAAAAATCCCCAAAAATTCCCCAAAAAATCCCAAAAAAAATCCCTAAAAACCCCCAAAAATTCCCAAAAAAATCCCTAAAATTCTGGAAAAAATTCCAAAAAATCCCAAAAAATCCCCCAAAAAAACCCCCAAAAAAATCAAAAAAAAATCCCAAAAAATCCCCAAAAAAATCCCAAAAAATCCCTAAAAAAATCCCCAAAAAAATCCCAAAAAATCCCCAAAAAACCCCAAAAATCCAAAAAAAATCCAAAAAAAATCCCAAAAAATCCCTAAAAAAAACCCAAAAAATCCCAAAAAAATCCCTAAAAAACCCCCAAAAATCCCTAAAAAAATCCCAAAAAATCCCCAAAAAAATCCCCAAAAATCCCAAAAAATCCCAAAAAACCTCCAAAAAATCCCCAAAAAATCCCAAAAACCCCCAAAAAAAACCCTAAAAAATCCCAAAAAATCCCCAAAAAATCCCCAAAACTCCCCCAAAAAATCCCAAAAAATCCCAAAAAAATCCCCAAAATCCCCAAAAAACCCCAAAAAAATCCCAAAACCCCCCCAAAAAATCCCAAAAAAAACCCCCAAAAAATCACAAAAAATCCCCAAAAAATCCCCCAAAAATCCCAAAAAACCCCCAAAAATCCCCCAAAAAATCCCCAAAAAATCCCAAAAAAATCCCCAAAAAATCCCAAAAAAATCCCCAAAATCCTGAAAAAAATCCCAAAAAATCCCCAAAAAATCCCAAAAAACCCTCAAAAAATCCCCCAAAAAACCCCAAAAAAACCCCAAAAAATCCCAAAAAAATCCCAAAAAAAATTCACAAAAAATCCCCAAAAATTCCCAAAAAATCCCCCAAAAAAATCCCAAAAAATCCCTAAAAAAGCCCCAAAAAAATCCCAAAAAAATCCCAAAAAATCCCTAAAAAAAACAAAAAAAAAAAACCCAAAAAATCCCAAAAAAATCCCTAGAAAAATCCCAAAAAATCCCCCAAAAATCCCCAAAAAATCCAAAAAACCCCCCAAAAAATCCAAAAAAAATCCCTAAAAAATCCCCAAAAACCCCCCAAACTCCCCCACCCCCCCAAGTGCCCCCTGGCTCCAAGTGCCCCCTGGTGCCGAGGTGCAGCCCCGAGCGCAGCGTGGGCTGGCTGGCGGCGCGGGCGGCCGAGCGCTTCTCCCGCAATTCCGGGATGTTCCCGAAGCTGCTCCTGCGCAAATTCCACTGAAATTCCCCCAAAAATCCCGGAAAAAATCCCTGAAAAAAGCCCCAAAATTCCCAAAAAATGCCAAAATTTCGCGAAAAAAATCCTGAAAAAATCCCCAAAAAATCCCCAAAATTCTCTAAAAAATCCCAAAAAATTCCCAAAAAATCCCAAAAAATCCTAAAAAATCCCAAAAAAAAACCCAAAAAATCCCTAAAAAACCCCCCAAAAAATCAAAAAAAAATCCCCAAAAAAATCCCTAAAAAAAACCCCAAAAATCCCAAAAAATTCCCAAAAAATCCCTAAAAAAACCCAAAAAATCCCCAAAAAAAACCCCCAAATTCCCAAAAAAATCCCAAAAAAAAACCAAAAAAACCCCTAAAAAATCCCCCAAAAATCCCAAAAATCCCCCCAAAAATCCAAAAAAATCTCAAAAAAACCCTCAATAAATCCCAAAAAAATCCCCAAAAAATCCCTAAAAAATCCCAAAAAATCCCTAAAAAAAACCCCAAAAATCCCCAAAAAATTCCCAAAAAATCCCCAAAAAAACCCAAAAAATCCCCAAAAAATCCCAAAAAAACCCCAAAAAATCCCAAAAAATCCCAAAAAAAATCCCCAAAAAATCCCTAAAAAACCCCAAAAAATCCCCAAAAATCCCCAAAAAAAGTCCCAAAAAATCCCTAAAAAAACCCCCCCAAAAAACCCCAAAAATCCCCCAAAAAAACCAAAAAATCACCCCAAAATCCCTAAAAAATGCCAAAAAATCCCTAAAAAATTCCAAAAAAATCCCCAAAAAATCCCTAAAAAACCCCAAGAAATCCCCAAAAAATCCCTTTAAAAAATCCCAAAAAATGACAAAAAAATCCCCAAAAAATCCCAAAAAAACCCCAAAAAATCCTAAAAAATCCCCAAAAAATCTCCAAAAAAATCCCCAAAAAATCCCCAAAAAATCCCCAAAAAATCCCCAAAATCCTGAAAAAAATCCCCAAAAATCCCCCAAAAATCCCCAAAAAATCCCTAAAAAAACCCCAAAAATCCCAAAAAAAATCCCTAAAAAACCCCCAAAAAATCCCAAAAAATCCCCCAAAAAATCCCTAAAAAATCCCAAAAAATCCCAAAAAATCCCCCAAACTCCCCCACCCCCCCAAGTGCCCCCTGGCTCCAAGTGCCCCCTGGTGCCGAGGTGCAGCCCCGAGCGCAGCGTGGGCTGGCTGGCGGCGCGGGCGGCCGAGCGCTTCTCCCGCAATTCCGGGATGTTCCCGAAGCTGCTCCTGCGCAAATTCCACTGAAATTCCCCCAAAAATCCCGGAAAAAATCCCTGAAAAAAGCCCCAAAATTCCCAAAAAATGCCAAAATTTCGCGAAAAAAATCCCTAAAAAATCCCCAAAAAATCCCCAAAAAATCCCAAAAAAAACCCCAAAAAAATCCCAAAAAATCCCAAAAAAATCCCCAAAGAACCCCAAAAAATCCCAAAAAATCCCTAAAAAAAACCCCAAAAATCAAAAAAAACCCCCAAAAAATCCCTAAAAACCCCCCAAAAAAACCAAAAAATCCCTAAAAAAAACCCAAAAAATCCCCCAAAAAATCCCAAAAAATCTCAAAAAAACCCTCAAAAAATCCCAAAAAAATCCCTAAAAAAGCCCCAAAAAAATCCCTAAAAAATCCCAAAAAAATCCCTAAAAAATCCCAAAAAATCACCCAAAAAAATTCCAAAAAATCCAAAAAAATCCCTAAAAAATCCCAAAAAATCTCCCAAAAAATCCCAAAAAAATCCCCAAAAAATCCCTAGAAAATCCCAAAAAATCCCTAAAAAACCCCCAAAAGTCCCCAAAAAACCCCCCAAAAAATCCCTAAAAAATCCCAAAAAATCCCCAAAAATCCCCAAACTCCCCCCAACCCCCCCAAGTGCCCCGTGGCTCCAAGTGCCCCCTGGTGCCGAGGTGCAGCCCCGAGCGCAGCGTGGGCTGGCTGGCGGCGCGGGCGGCCGAGCGCTTCTCCCGCAATTCCGGGATGTTCCCGAAGCTGCTCCTGCGCAAATTCCACTGAAATTCCCCCAAAAATCCCGGAAAAAATCCCTGAAAAAAGCCCCAAAATTCCCAAAAAATGCCAAAATTTCGCGAAAAAAATCCCTAAAAAATCCCCAAAAAATCCCGAAAAAATCCCGAAAAAATCCCCAAAATTCTTTAAAAAATCCCAAAAAATTCCCAAAAAATCCCAAAAAATTCAAAAAAAAATCCCAAAAAATCCCAAAAAAATCCCCAAAGAACCCCAAAAAATCCCTAAAAAATCCCAAAAAATCCCTAAAAAAACCCCCAAAAATCAAAAAAATCCCCCAAAAAATCCCTAAAAAACCCCCCAAAAAAAAACCAAAAAATCCCCTAAAAAACCCCCAAAAAATCCCCAAAAAAATCCCAAAAAATCTCAAAAAAACCCTCAAAAAATCCCAAAAAAATCCCTAAAAAATCCCCCGAAAATCCCAAAAAAATCCAAAAAAAACCCCCAAAAAATCCCCCAAAAATCCCAAAAAATCCCCAAAAATCCCCCAAACTCCCCCAACCCCCCCAAGTGCCCCGTGGCTCCAAGTGCCCCCTGGTGCCGAGGTGCAGCCCCGAGCGCAGCGTGGGCTGGCTGGCGGCGCGGGCGGCCGAGCGCTTC